>NW_028270151.1:19583143-19733699 GCF_037043375.1 Chiloscyllium plagiosum | reverse complement strand
CTGCACATCAGGTACAATCTAAATTCACCACAAAAGTGCAGTATTGTGTATTTCAGTCTAAAATGGCACAATGGGTGTTAATAACTGTCAATCAACTGCTCTGCCACCGTAAATTAATATGCGACCTCTCATTCCTTCAGCTTTAATTTTAAATGATTTAAGAAATGTTGAAATAAATTTCACATTGAAATTTTCCTTTCTGATAATTCATCAATCTCTCGCAATCCATCTTTCCTTCTTCTCTTTATCCTTTGACTGATTTGGCATTAAGTGCACCAATGCTAATTTATACTTCTCAGCCCCAGTATTGTTAGAATCCCCAAAATTTCAATCTGATCATTTAAGGAAATGTACAGTTGCTTGCCCTGTTTGCTCAAATATCCAGTTTCCCTTCACTGTGATGTTATCACTTGCAATTCTGGCAATAGCCACTTAAAGAAGAAAGTGAGGGCTGCAGATGCTGGAGATCAGAGCTGAAGAAGGGCTTATGCCCGAAACGTCGATTCTCCTGTTCCTTGGATGTTGCCTGACCTGCTGCGCTTTTCCAGCAACACATTTTCAGCAATAGCCACTTAAAACTAAGTATATAAGAAGCTTTGCTGAAGGCAGATGCTGCATGATACACAGCCATAGTAAATAATGAGCCAGTAGTCCAGCAACAGTCATATGGCACACATAATCATTTTCACTCAATCATTTTGATTGCATAGTTAAACAAAATGTTTTCCATACGAACAACTGCTCAAGGTAATCAACCACTTAATGTTGGTGCTGATTATCTTTTACGTTCTCGGTGCTTAATAATCACTGATAAATTCTCCGTGGCACTTGAGTGAGACTAGTAACTTGAGGACATGCGTTGAGACTCTGTGGAAGTGATAGAACTCCAATGACTGCTGCAGACCCAAACACTAGAAGTGTCTGTGTGCGTGTGTCTGCTTTGTATCACTGGATCTACACACTTGATAAGACACCATAATATGGCTAAACATTTCCATGCAACTTTTTCAAAGTTGAAGAATTCATTAAGTTTGTGCACAGAACACATGGTTTACAGCAGAAGCCGTTTATTTCCCTGCCAGTTGCTATTGCTCTATAAAAAAGCTGATCAACAATTTCTTCCAAACCTTGTTGAGCCCAGCAAATGGAGGAGAGTATCATTCATAATGTTTTTCTTGGCTCAGGCTGATTGTAAATTGCTGCTTTGGCACAGTTGTAATCATGACTCTTCCCCCTTGTTAATAAATATTTTTGTAAGCCCTTTTCACCATAATGTGGGAGTTTGTTCCTGGTCCACTTGAGTACAGTGATAGTAAATCACTTCGTTGCTCCCTTTCAAGCTTGATAAGTCTGGTTGACCAATAAATAGAGTTGTTAACCCATCAGGATGGATCTGGAGACTTTGGAAATTGAAGATTAATTTGTTGAACTTTGCTGGGGAGAGTCACAGAAGGAAAATTATAGGAATAATAAAACAAATTATGATTTCCTCTTGTTTTCTTTGAACTGTGTTGTTTATTAAGACTAAGAATTTTGCAGATGGAACAAAATGACTCTTTGGGTGAGATAGGAGGTCATGTGATAGAATCTCCAGCTCATGTCCAATCAGATACGGCATCTCCAGTAATGAATTGCAACTGTGAACTTATCTAAATACACATTGAATAATGAATAAAAATTTAAAAAAATTTTCCTGATTGCATTTTTGAGAGATTCATAGATAAATACTTGAAATCAGATTCATGTGACTCGACAAAGAATGACTATTTGAGGCCCTGAACAGGATATGGAAACAAAATGTATAGCTCTTCAAGATAGTAACCTTACCATTGCTAAAGATAAACATTTTTTCATATAGTGTGTACTTACAGCTGTGGACTCCTCCCATTCCTTCCTTGACATCTTTGCTTCCTCTTCTGGGGATAGGCGGGCCAGTGATATCCATTACAAATTCACCAACTCTCACAATCTGCAAAGGATTCAGTCAAGGATTCCCTGCCACCCAGATCCAGATGAGACAGAGATTCACCTGCCTCTCTTCCAACCTAGTTTACTGCATCAGGTGCTCCTGATGTGGTCTTCTCTATATTGGGGAGACCAAATGTAAATTTAGCAAATGGATTGCTGAGCATCACAGCCGAACCTGCAGGGGCCGACCTGACCTCCCAGTCACCGCCCACATTACCATTGTTCGCTTCCTCCATTGCCACAATGAACCAAACTGCAAACTGGAGGAACAAACCTCATTTTCTGCCTGGGCAGCCTGTAGCCCAAAGGACTCAACATTGAGTTCTCCAATTTCAAATAACCTCCCTTCCCATCCTCCAACTCCCTTCCCAGTCCCTCTCCCTCCCTTCCACTCCTCCCTGCCACCTACCGGATTCATTCCTCCCATTGACCAACCAGGTTGTACCTTTTACCTGTTTTCACCTATCCCCATTTCACCACTCTGTCCCCGCCAGCCCCCAGTCCTGAAGAAGGGTTACACCAGAAACATCAACTTCTCTACTTGCTGATGCTGCCTGGCTTGCTGTGTTCTTCCAGCTTCCTGCTTGTCGACCCAGGTTGATAGGCCCCTCAGCCTTGTCTGACCTGTTTCCTGCAGTGCTGAACTATGGTCCCCTTACACTGGAGAGATAAAACGTAGAGTGGGTAACTACTTTTCTAAACATCTAAACTCTGTCCATAAAGATAACCACAAGCTTCCAGTTGCCTTTTACACATTATCAAGTTCTCATGCCAATATTTTTTTCAATGGCCTGCTGCATTGTTCGAGATGGTTCAATGCAAGCTGGAGGAACAATAGCTTTTTTCTTGCTGAGATACCTGACAGCCTTCAAAACTTGACATTGAGTTTAACAATCTCAGAATGTGACCATCCACTTCCACCCCCCTTAACACTTCTCATTAGCACCCTAGATAGCATTTGTCTCTCGGTGTTTCATCAGCAGTCTCTTGACCCATTTTCTTTCTCTCTGGCTTTGGGCACAATCTCCACATACTCTACTCACTCCCTCGCCCCATCATCAGCAAAACTTACTACACTTTCCCAACTATTTTCAGTTCTGATAAAAGGCCATGAGACTTAACTGCTTGTCTCTTCATAAATGCTCGAGGAGAAAGTGAGGGTTGCAGATACTGGAGATCAGAGCTGAAAATGTGTTGCTGGAAAAGCGCAGCAGGTCAGGCAGCATCCAAGGAACAGGAGAATCAACGTTTCGGGCATAAGCCCTTCTTCAGGAATGACGAAAATAAATGCTGCCAGACCTGTTGGGTTTCTGCTGCACTTCTTGTTTTTGTTTCAGATTTCCAGCAGTGCTTTAATTTTATTTTGCTGTGTAATAACAACTGAACTGGTCGATTTGGAAATGTTTAGGAAAGAGAGAGAACAGACTGAAATTTATTATGAAATACGAAATGAAAATATACAGTTGTAGATATGAGACTGACCTCAGCTTCCTGCTTCAGTTAATGGTGGCAATAGATACTTAGCAGTTATAAAAGTAGGAATGAAATCAGCTTTTCAGCTCTTCAAGCCTCTTTTGCCATTCAAATATATCATGATTGGTCTGCACTTGACTTTCATCGAGAAAGTCTTTACGGATGTCATTTTATTCCCTTGTCAAAATGAATCAATCTCCCTCTATTGAAAATTCTAATTGACCCAACATCAACAATGTTTTGTGAAATGGAATTCCAAACTCCATTGTCTTCATGTGGAAATAAAGCTTTTCAGATTTTAGATTAGATTAGATTCCCTACAGTGTGGAAACAAGCCCTTCGGCCCAACAAGTCCACACCAACCCTCCGAAGAGTAACCCACCCAGAACAATTTCCCTCTGTCTATGCACCTAACACTACGGGCAATTTAGTATGGCCAATTCACCTGACCTGCACATCTTTGGACTGTGGGAGGAAACCAGAGCACCCGGAGGAAACCCACGCAGACACGGGGAGAATGTGTAAACTCCACACAGACAGTCACCCGAGGCTGGAGTCAAACCCGGGTGCCTGGTGCTGTGAGGCTGCAGTGCTAACCACTGAGCCACCGTGCCTCCCCAATTTTAATGTCAAGCATATTCAAGGCTGAGAGAGCCAACTTGTTAATCAGGATGTGAATCAATAGTAATTGGACTAAGGGAGATGAGCAGTATCAGGTCAACCATAATCTCATTATTGCCAGAGCAGACTTAGAGTCATAGAATCATAGAGATGGACAGCATGGAAACATACCCTTTGGTCCACCTCGTCCATGTCGATCAGATATCCTAAATTAATTTAGTCCCATTTGTCAGCATTGGCCCATGTCCCTCTAAACCATTCCTATTCATGTATCTATCCAGATGCCTTTTAAATGTTGTAATTGTACCAGCCTCTGGCATTTCCTCTGGCAACTCAATCCATGCAATCGCCAGCTTCTGTGTGAAAAAGTTGCCCCTTAGGTCCCTTTTAGATCATTCCACTCTCACCTTAAACCGATACCTTCTAGTTTTGGATTTCCCCATTCTAGGGAAAGAAAATCTTGCTGATTTACCCTATCTATGTCCCACATGATTTTATAAACCTTGATGGGCTGAATGGCCTACTTCTGCTCTTACATCATGTTGTCTTATTTCATTGCAGTTTTTGAGTATGTTGGGGATAAATACACTCAAGCATGAATGCAAATTTTCTGTTCATTTTACACAACCACCTGAATTTCTAATCAACTAAGGTCTACAAGAGTTAATTAATCCCAGTAATGTGCAGAAATATCTGCTGCTGTCATGTCTTTGTTTTATGAAAGTAATTTCTGTGATTATTTTTAATACATTAACCTCTGGAAAGATTTAGAAAGAGTTCAGTAATGTATGAGCTTTTATTATGGAGGAAATGAAATGCAATTAAAGTAGGCAGATGGCCCAGAGTGATAAATGGAACTTTTATAAATAAATTAGGATATTTTTAGATATGCTAGCAAGAAGGTTCGACTCACAGAAAATGATTATAAACCTGGTATAATCGTAAAACCTTCAAATGTGATGAATTGTATAAGTAGTCTCACTGTAGAAGAATTTCTGATATTGCTAATGGTTAAGCATTTTTTCCAATTTTTCAGAAGTTTTGCTGTTTTTAATGCTATGGAAGGAAAGAAGAAAAGAAGCTGGCGAAGGATGAAGTCTCTTCTTGCATCATGCATTCCACGTGCATGATATGCGATTAAATAGGTAAACATGGGGTGCTGTACAGCAATCGCTCCAGACATAGAAAGCTCCCACAAAGAATATGGTACTCCGGTTTCCTCCCACAGTCCAAAGATGTGCCGGTTAGATGAATTGGCCATGCTAAATTGTCTGTAGTGTTAGGTAAGGGGTAAATGTAGGGGTATGGGTGGGTTGCGCTTCGACGGGTCGCTGTGGACTTGTTGGGCTGAAGGGCCTGTTTCCACACTGTAAAGTAATCTAATCTAATCTAATATGTAGGAGCCTAAGTAGGTCTTTTAGCCCATCAAGGCTGCTCCAACATTCAATGAGTTCATGGGTGATTTCATAATCCCCAACTCCATTTTCCAGCCATTCCTCCATAAACCTTGATTCCTTTACTGACTAAAAATCTCAGCCTATCTCAGTCTTGAATATATTTAAGGACTTAACCTCTAAAGTCTGCTGTGGTAAAGAATTCCACAAATTCACTATCCACTGGGAGAAGAAATTCTCTAGTTCTGAGTTAACTATGTATCTCCTGACTCTGATTATGCCCCCTGGTCCCAGACTTTCTCACAGGAGGAAACAACCCTTCTGGATCTTATGAGATAAATGTCCAGTTAATCTGTTTTCAGCCTGCTGGTGAGAAATGTTGGCAAGGAGACCAGGATGGTACCGTCTTATTCTTTTATCTTACTTTGCTGTCAGTACATTATCTGTGATAATCAAACTTTTTCTCCACACTGCCCTTCGCCATCCACCTGACATATTATTTAGAGTTGCAATTGCATTCAAGCTATGTTTCCTGTTGTCCACTGTAGTTCTGTGAAATGACCAGGTGGAAGAACATTATCTCCATACACGCAATAATCTTTGTTGCCTGGTTTGGTTTCTGCTGGGGTGGCCCAGTAAAATAGGAACAATCTTCATTTAGCAGACACTTTATTTGCATTTTTAAAATTCTCTCATGGGACATGGGTGTTGCTGGCTGACTAACAATAGACAATAGACAATACGTGCAGGAGTCGGCCATTCTGCCCTTCAAGCCTGCACCACCATTCAATATGATCATGGCTGATCATCCTTAATCAGTATTCTGTTCCTGCCTTATCTCCATAACCCTTGATTCCACTATCCTTGAGAGCTCTATCCAACACTTTCTTAAACGAATCCAGAGACTGGGCATCCAATGCCCTCTGGGGCAGAACTTTCAACACAGCCACCACTCTCTGGGTGAAGAAGTTTTCCTCATCTCTGTCCTAAATGGTCTACCTCGTATTTTTAAGCTGTGTCCTCTGGTTCGGCACACACCCATCAGCGGAAACATGTTTCCTGCTTCGAGAGTGTCCAATCCTTTAATAATCTTATATATATGTCTCAATCAGATCCCCTCTCAGTCTTCTAAACTCAAGGGTATACAAGCCCAGTCGCTCCAGTCTTTCAGCGTAAGGTAGTCCCACCATTCCGAGAATTGACCTCGTGAACCTACGCTGCACTCCCTCAATAGCCAGAATGTCTTTCCTCAAATTTGGAGACCAGAACTGCTCACAATACTCCAAGTGTGGTCTCACCAGGGCCCTGTACAGCTGCAGAAGAACCTCTTTGTTTCTATACTCAATCCCTCTTGTTATGAAGGCCAGCATGCTATTAGCCTTCTTCACTACCTGCTGTACCTGCATGCTTACCTTCATTGACTGGTGTACAAGAACACCCAGATCTCTTTGTACTGCCCCTTTACCTAAATTGATTCCATTTAGGTAGTATTCTGCCTGCCTGTTCTTGCCACCAAAGTGGATAACCATACATTTATCCACATTAAACTGCATCTGTCATGCATCTGACCACTCACCTAACCTGTCCAGGTCACCCTGTAATCTCCTAACATCCTCCTTGCCACCCAGCTTAGTATCATCAGCAAATTTGCTAATATTATTATTAATGCCATCTTCTTTATCATTAATATATATTGTAAAAAGCTGCGGTCCCAGCACTGATCCCTGCGGTACCCCACTGGTCACTGCCTGCCATTCCGAAATGGAGCCGTTTATCACTACTCTTTGTTTCCTGTCAGCCAACTAACTTTCAATCCAAGTTAGTACTTTGCCTCCAATACCATGTGCCCTAATTTTGCTCACTAACCTCCTATGTGGGACTTTATCAAAAGCTTTCTGAAAGTCCAGGTACACTACATCTACTGGATCCCCCTCGTCCACCTTCAGAGTTACATCCTCAAAAAATTCCAGAAGATTAGTCAAGCATGATTCCCCTTCATAAATCCATGCTGACTCTGACCTATCCTGTTACTACTATCCAGATATGTCATCATTTCATCCTTTATAATAGACTCCAGCATCTTTCCCACCACTGAGGTCAGACTAACTGGTCTATAATTTCCTGCTTTCTCTCTCCCACCTTTCTTAAAAAATGATGCAACTTTAGCCACCCTCCAATCCACAGGAACTGATCCCGAATCTATCGAACTCTGGAAAATAATCACCAACGCATCCACGATTTCTCGAGCCACCTCCTTCAGTACCCTGGGATGTAGACCATCAGCCCCCGGGGACTTATCAACCTTCAGACCTAACAGTTTCTCCAACATCAATTCCTGGCAAATATAAATTCCCTTCAGTTCAGGTCCTTCAGCCACTGTTACCTCAGGGAGATTGCTTGTGTCTTCCCCAGTGAACACAGATCTGAAGTACCAATTCAATTCTTCTGCCATTTCTTTGTTCCCCATAATATATTCCCCTGTTTCTGTCTTCAAGGGCCAATTTTAGTCTTAAACATTTATTGCCTATCCCAATTGCCCTTGAGAAGATGGTGGTGAGCTGTCTCCTTGAACTGCTGTAGTCCATGTATAGTAGGTAGATGTATAATGCCATTATGGAAGGGCATCCAGGATTTTGACCTAGTGACAGTAAAGGAAGAGTGACATACTTTTAAGGCAGGATGGCGAGTGACTTGGAAAGGTACCAGCAGGTAGTGGTGTTCCATGTGTCTACTGCCCTTGTCCTTCTAGATGGAAATGGGCATGAGATTAGAAGCCACAGTCTAAGGATCTTTGGTGAATTCCCACTGTGCATCTTGTAGACAATACACACTGCTACTACTGGGCATCAGTGGGGGAGGAATAACTGCTTGTGGATATGGTACCAGTCAGGTCAGCTGTTTTGACCTGGATGGTGTCAAGCTTCTTGAGTGCTGTTGGAGCTGCACCCATCCAGGAAAATGGGGAGTATTCCATCACATTCTTGATTTATTCCTTGTAACAACAAATTAGACAAAGGAGAGCCAATGGACATGATTTATTTAGATTTCCAGAAGGCCATTGACAAGGTGTCTCACAGGACGCTGCTAAATAAGATAGTAGCCCATTGTGTGAGGGGCAAGAGACTGTCATGGATAGTGGATTGACTGGCTGTCAGAAGGTACAGGATGGGGACCACTGGAGGAGGCTGCGATGGATCATCCATTCAGCACTTTCGCCTGAAGATTGTTATGAATGCTCAGCCTTAATTTAGTACTTTGGTAACTTGGAAGTGGTAAAGCACAGAATAGGCTCTTATGATCTAGAATGAGTTGCTTGAAGGGAGAGTAGACACAGACTCAGTGGTGGCTTTCAACAGGGAATTGGATTGTGCAGAACAATGAAGAAATGGCAGGGCGTGGAAATAAGGGTCAACTCTTTGAATGAGCTCGCAGTGGCATCGTGAGCTGAATGATATTCTTCAGCGTTGTATCAACATATAATTCTATCAGTTGAGAGAACTTGTATTGGTAGGGCAATTTTTTGCATTTTGAGGATGCATCAAAGTGCTTCCCAGTTGGTTGATTCTGCCTGGAATGCAGTTATTGTTGTTAGTGAAGCAAAAAGAGCAGATCATTTGCTTCTCAGACGTATTAGCAAACAGCATCGAAGTAAGATATGCCTTGGTGATACCAAGCATAACCTTAAAAGCAGCTGATAGTGCTTTTCTGCACTCATGTTATTTATGGCATAATTTCTAACACATACTTTATTGCTGGATTTCAGTGCTGGAACATTGCATTTCTCTTCTCAAAATAAAGAGCTTAAAAAGCTCCTTATGATTTTTTCTGCTCTTTCTATTCCTTGCCATCTCTGCATAATTGGTCTCTCCTTCCTGGGAATGTCTGCAATGATTATAATTCCCTGCGGAGGTGATACTTCAAGAAGAAAGGAAGGCAGACAGCTACAAGTTCAAATCTCACTGGGGTGACTGAAAAAAAAAGGAATTAATTAATTAAATAAATGCACCAAAACTAATAATGGTGGTCATGTAACTATTAGACTTTTGTAAAAGTCATCTACTTCATATGATCCTTGAGAGAAGGAAATCTGCTGTCCTTATCCAGTCATGTTTATATCTGCAGCTGACCTACAACACTGTGACTGAATCTTAATTGCCATCTGAAATGGTAATGCAAACCAGTCAGATAAATAATAAATGTGAACCATGAACCATATGAATGAGAAGCAAAATGAATTGAGAGTGAAATGATGAATTACATGTATCTGTATTCATATATGAGGAAATTGAAATATTTAAAAGTATTTCACACTACAAACTGATTTGTTTTAATCTAGTGGTTATTACTATGTGTTATAAGCATGTAAAAGGATGAATTAGGAGCAGGAGTAGGCCATTTGTTCCCTGGAGTCTGGTCTGCCATTCAATATGATCATAGCTGATCTGGTTTCTCCACATTCTCGTTTACCTCTGATTTCCTTTTTACTCCCTTACTTAACAAGAATCTATCAGGTAGTGCGGTGACTTAGCGGTTAGCGCTGCTGCGTCACAGTGACCCGCGTTTGACCCTCGGGTAACTCTCTGTGTGGATTTCCTCTGGGTGCTCTAGTTTCCTTCCACAGTCCAAAGATGTAAAGATTAGGTGGATTGGCCATGGTAAATCACCCAGTGTCCAGGGATGCACAGGCTAGGTGGATTAGCCATGCAAAACAAACGGTTACAGGGATAGGGTGGGGGAATGGGTAAGCTGGGATCCTCCTTATAGGGGTCAGTATGAACCCGATGGGCCAAATAACCACCTTCCTTGCTGCGGGGATTCTACAACCTCTGCTTTATTAAAAAACACTGCTCCCTCTGTTTTCAAAGAAAGAGTTCCAAGGACTTATGACGCTCTGTGAAAAAATAAGTTCTCATTATCACTGTCTTAAATGGGCAACCCCTTATTTTGAAACAGCAACCCCTTGTTTAGGACTTTCCCACAGGCGTCACCATCTTCTCTGGCACCTTGTTAAGAGCCTTCAGAATCTTATACATTTCAATCAAGTCACCTTTTTACATTTCTACACTCCAATGGATACAAGGCTAGCCTGTTCAATTCCAGCCCATAAAACAACCCATCATAGAGTCATAGAAACGTACAACATGGAAACAGATCCTTCGGCCTAACACGTCCATACCGACCAGATATCCCAATCCAATCTAGTCCCACCTGCCAGCACCCGGCCCATATCCCTCCAAACCCTTCCTATTCATAACCCATCCAAATGCCGCTTAAATATTGTAATTGTACCAGCTTCCACCACTTCCTCTGGCAGCTCACCCTCTGTGTGAAAAGGTTGCCTCATAGGTCTCTTTTATACCTTTCCCCTCTCACCCTAAATCTAGTTCTGGACTCCCCAACCCCAGGGAAAAGACTTTGTCTATTTACCCTATCCATGCCCCTCATAATTTTGTAAACCTCTATAAGGTCACCCCTCAGCTTCCGATGCTCCAGGGAAAACAGCTCCAGCCTGTTCAGCCTCTCCCTAAAGCTCAACATCCTTGTAAATCTTTTCTAAACCCTTTCAAGTTTCACAACACCTTTCCGATAGGAAGGAGACCAGAATTGCACACAATATTCCAATAGTGGCCGAACCAATGTCCTGTACAGCCGCAACATGACTTTCCAATTCCTGTACTTAATACTCTGACCAATAAAAGAAAGCATACCAAACGTCTTCTTCACTATCCTATCTACCTGTGACTCCACTTTCAAGGAACTATGAATCTGCACTCCAAGGTCTCTTTGTTCAGCAACACTCCCTAGGACCTTACCATTAAGTGTGTAAGTCCTGCTAAGATTTGCTTTCCCAAAATGCAGCACCTCGCTTTTATCGGAATTAAACGCCATCTGCCATTTCTCAGTCCATTGGCCCATCTGATTAAGATCCTATTGTAACCTAAGGTATCCCTCTTTGCTGTCCACTACAGCTCTAATTTTGGTGTCATCTGCAAACTTACTAACTGTACCTCTTATGCTCGCATCCAAATCACTTATGTAAACGACAAAATGAAGAGGACCCAACACCGATTCTTTTGGCACTCCACTGATCACAGGCCTCCAATCTGAAAAGCAACCCTCCACCACCACCTCTGTCTTCTATCTTTGAGCCAATTCTGTATCCAAATGGCTAGTTCTCCCTGCATTCCATAAGATCTAACCTAGTTAATCAGTCTCCCATGGGGAACCTTGTCGAACGCCTTACTGAAGTCCAAATAGATTACATCTACCGCTCTGCCCTCATTAATCCGCTTTGTTACTTCTTGAAAAAAACTCGATCAAGTTTGTGAGACATGATTTCCCACGCACAAAGCTATGTTGACTATCCCGAATCAGTCCTTGCCTTACCAAATACATGTATATCCTGTCCCTCAGGATTCCCTCCAACAACTTGTGCACCATCGACATCAGGTTCACTGATCGAGAGTTCCCTGGCTTGTCCTTACCGCCCTTCTTATACAATGGCACCACTTTAGCCAACCTCCAGTCTTCCGGAACCTCACCTGTGACTGTCGATGATACAAATATCTCAGCAAGAGGCTCAGCAATCAATTCTCTAGCTTCCCATAGAGTTCTCGAGTACACCTGATCAGGTCCTGGGGATTTATCCACCTTTATGTGTTCCAAGACATCGAGCACTTCCTCCTCTGTAATCTGGACATTTTGCAAGGTGTCACCATCTATTTCCCTACAGTCTATATCTTCCATATCCTTTTCCACAGTAAATACTGATGCAAAATACTCGTTTAGTATCTCCCCCATTCTCCTTCACACAAAGGCCGCCTTGCAGATATTTGAGGGGCCATATTCTCTCCCTAGTTACCCTTTTGCCCTTAATGTATTTGTAATAACCCTTTGGATTCTCCTTAATTCTATTGCCAAAGCTATCTCATGTCCCCTTTTTGCCCTCCTGATTTCCCTCTTAAGTATACTCCGGCTGCCTTTTTACTCTTCTAAGGATTCACTCGAGCTATCCTGTCTATACCTTACAGGTGCTTCCTTCTTTTTCTTAACCAAACCCTCAGTTTCTTTAGTCATCCAGCATTCCCTATACCTACCAGCCTTTCCTTTCTTGTTATCTCATTTCTGAAGGCTTCCCATTTTCCAGCAGTCCCTTTACTGCAAACATCTGTCCCCAATCAGCTTTTGAAAGTTCTTGCCTAATACTGTCATAATTGGCCTTTCTCCAATTTAGAACTTCAACTTTTGGATCTGGTCTATCCTTTTCCATCACTATTTTAAATCTAATAGAATTATGGTCGCTAGCCCCAAAGTGCTCCCCCACTGACAGCTCAGTCACCTGCCCTGCCTTATTTCCCAAGAGTAGGTCAAGTTTTGCACCTTCTCCAGTAGGTATACCACATACTGAATCAGAAAATTGTCTTGTACACACTTAACAAATTCCTCTCCATCTAAACCTTTAACACTATGGCAGTCCTAGTCTATGTTTGGAAAGTTAAAATCCCCTACCATAACCACCCTATTATTCTTACAGATAGCTGAGATCTCCTTACAAGTTTGTTTCTCAATTTCCCTCTGACTATTAAGAGGTCTATAATACAATCCCAATAAGGTGATCATCCCTTTCTTATTTCTCACTTCCACCTAAATAACTTCCCTGGATGTATTTCCGGGAATATCCTCCCTCAGCACAGCTGTAATGCTATCCATTATCAAAAACGCCACTCCCCCTGCTCTCTTGCCTCCCTTTCTATCCTTCCTGTAACATTTGTATCCTGGAACATTAAGCTGCCAGTCCTGCCCATCCCTGAGCCATGTTTCTGTAATTGCTATGATATCCCAGTCCCATGTTCCTAACCATGCCCTGAGTTCATCTGCCTTCCCAGTTAGGTCCCTTGCATTGAAATAAATGCAGTTTAATTTATTAGTCCTACCTTGTCCCTGCCTGCCCTGACTGTTTGACTTGCTTCTGTTCTCAACTGTACCAGTCTCAGATTGAGCTCTTTCCTCACTATCTCCCTGGGTCCCACCCCCTCACCTTACGAGTTTAAATCCTCCTGAGCAGCTCCAGCAATCAATTCCAGGTATTGTTTTAGTGAACCTTCTTGGAACTGCTCCCAGTTCATTTACCTCCTTCCTTAAATAAAGAGATCAATATTGTGCATGGTACTCCTGATGTAGTTACATTTGTGACATGTATAACTGATGTGGAGGTGGATCAAGTCAGAAGTCACACGACACTGTGTTATAGTCCAACAGGTGTATTTGAAATCACAAGCTTTTGGAGCGCTGCTCCTTCATCAGGTGAAGTGAAGCATTAAATTCCTGCTTTTGTATTCAATTCTACTTGTAATAAATAACATTCTATTAGCTTTTCTAATTGCTGAACTTGAAAAATAAACGTTTGGAATTCAAGCACTGGGACATACAGATGGGTCTGCATCTCAGAGCTTTGCAACCTCTTGTCATTTAGGTTTTATGTCTTCTATTCTTCCTGCCAATATGAGTAATTTTATATATTCATATACTCTACTTTGTTAGCTCACTCACTTTTCTTATATACCCTTGTATATCCCTTTATCGCACTTAACAATTTATTTCCTATATATCTTTGCATTATCATCAAATTTAGCAATACCATATTTTCAGTCCCTTCATCCAAGCTTTTCTTAAAAATTACAAAAGGTTGAGTCCCAGCACTGTTGCAATATTGTTTATAGCCAAAATGACAAACTTCTATGTCAATGTTGTTGCACAAATTGAATGAGGTGTTCTGATCAATTGTTTTATATTCTTTGATGAAAGGCAACTAACCCAAAACATTAATTGTCTTTCTCTCCCTACTGATGCTGTCGAACCTGCTCAGTATCAAAGTATTTTTTACTTTTGTTTTGATTTTCCAGCACCTTGCAGTATTTTGCCTTTGTCTTCCATTATCTATAGTGGAAAGCACTGAATGAAATCTATTTAGTAGGATGGCCTTCTCTTGCTATCTTAATGGAAGAAAAAAGAAAGACTTGCATTTGTATAGTGCTATCAGAAACAACTCCATGAAGGTTGGTATCCCATTACCCAATCACCTTTATTTACAACTGTCTTAGCACATGATGCTGGCCCAAGTAGCTCAGAATGAGCAGAACTCCTATTTATACATGTCAGCCAGGACTCCCTAATTGTACCAGGTTAACTGCCCCAATCAGGGACCTCATACTCAATGATGTCCAGCTGGCTAACCTCACTCTGATCACAGAAACCAATTAAATACTTTTGAGGTAGTCACTGTTGTAATATAGCAGCTAATGTGAACACAGAAAATCCCCATAAAAAGCAATGCAGGACTTCTATTTTTTAAATGTTAGTTGAGGAATAATTATTGTCCAGGATATTGGAGAAAACACCTATACATTTCTTCCAAATCGTACTATGGATGTTACGTGTTTACCTCAACTTAATGTCATATGTAAAGGATAACACTGCTGATATAACTCTGCGCTTCCTCATTATTGCGACATGTGTCTGGATTTTTGTGTTCAGTAGTTTGCAGTGGAATTAAGTTCACAATCCTTCCATCCAGAAGTAAGAGTGCTACCAGCTGAGCGAAGAGTTCTACCAACTGACCCATGGCTGATGTCTTTAATTGAGTACTCGGTATGTCAGACTGGCAATTAAGAAAGATTAACTACATAGTACAGGGGCTTTAAAAGACATTACCTTGATATGAAACTCTATAAAACTGTGGTTATAAAAACATGCTGTACCTGAATAATTCTAAATGTGGGACTAAACAGTTTGCTGCAATCCTGATCACCAGACTAAACCAGACCACCAAATTTATGTTACAATCTGGCTAGGCATCAGTATCTTGTTTTCAAAGCTGACCATGTGTGAGTTCTAAGAAATTTATTAAAAGAATAAAACCACAATATAAAGAACAAATAAACTTTTCTATGCGACTCCAGAACAGTAAAACAATCCACAATACATGAACAACTTATTTCTAGCTCCTAGAAGTAACATCTGGTAAACAAGGGTCATCCTCTGTGATTGAACACTCCAAAGTATACATCAAATAGCAAATACAATTTTGATTAATCCCATGGATTTCTCAGCAACAGCACTGAAGCATTAGTGCTATCTTATTAAACTTAACAAAAGAATAAAATTCCTTACTTCCACTGATCTAACCTTGAAATGTCCTTTCAAGAGCTGCTTCATTATAGACTGCCCCAATGACTGTTCCTGTTCTTGTTGATCACATTTCTTACCTGGGTCTATGTTCTCCTTGTCTCTGAAGCTGCACTCCAGTACTCGTTCAGAAGCATAACTCCAATTCTTCAAACTAAATTTGCCATAAGATTTTTACTGAACTCTAAGATTTCTCAGAGGCATCCAGCAAATTCTATTTCTGAAATTTTATAGCCTCCTCCTCTGTGTCACATTTGATCTATTCATCTGTGCAAGCTTCTTCTGAGTTCTTCAAGGCTTCCCCTTACACAGAGACACAGATCTTACCTCTGTCTTAAATCCCCAGGCCTTCTTCTCAGGCTTGACTCCAACATTTAGCTGTCCACTGATTCTTATAACTTTTCCTCAAGTTCCGACATCTTACTGTTCCTGCCTGTTTAAGGATTTGTGTTTCTTAGCTGCCTTTCCAGCAGTACAGCTAATGGTGGGACTCCTGACATGAAGTCTGCATCTGTCTCACATCTGTATTAGCTACTGTAACCTTAACCTGATCTTCAGTGGCACCTGAACTGTCCTAAGTGATTTGTTCTAAACTCTTCTATTGCTGGTATAATTAAATATTGCAACAAAACAACTCATAGAACTATCCATTCCAACACAGAAAACAGATACAGATACAAATTTCAAAGTAAACTTCAACATGCTGTTTAATTAAGTCTGCTGGCTTACTTGCCTATTGTATCTACCTAACATCAAATTTTGTTTGTTCATCTTTATCTTCAAGATCTTAGTTCAGTTAAAGGGGCCTACTGTTTGTCAGGGCATCCCAGTATTGTGAGCCACAGATACAGTCTTCACGCAGACCAGGGGCCTGGCCACAGTGAGTCATGTGCTTTGATTGGTGATGATCAGATGGATTTGTGCACCTGCAGGCCAGAGAATAGTCAGTCCTGTAAGGCCAGTAGAAGCAGTCTGGGAATCACGTATTGTCTGTCAGGAATCTGCAAACATAATCGTCAGTGATCTGTTCTGTTAATTTTAGGGACTGTTCATTGAAGGCAGTCAGAATTCTAAGGCAAATCCTGTCCTGAGGTACATTCATTGATCACCGAAGGGAGGGTAAAAGGGGGGCTGCAGGGCTGGGAGTCTGATCAGCACCCAAAGGAGAGTCAGGTATGTGAAGGAGGGATACAGTGTTGTTGCTGTCCCAGTGATGGCAGGGTTAACTATGAGGATTGTTTCCTGACATAACCCTCGTTGTTCTCTAGAAATTTAATTGGAGACCAGCTGGAACAATGCCTCCCAAAGTGGGAGGATTCAGTATCAGTTTGATGGGCAAAAGTGCAGGATCCATGCTTGCTGGTTGCTAGGACAATGTGGGGACAAATACCCTAAGCATGGGTTATAAATTCAAGCGCCATTTCATTTGTAATCAGTTCTTTGCCCATTTGCAATCCATGTGATTGAACATGCTTAGGCTTCAAACGCTGATTTTAAAAAGTGCTTACAAATCTAACATTGCCAACTCAATAGTACAGAATTTAGTAGCAGTGACTTAATAGGAGGAGAATGCTGGCTGAAAGCATCCCATCACTTGTGGAGCTTTCAAGTTTGTTGTGGGATATAGGGAATATTGCTACATCATCTATCATTTAAGTATGACAATGGATTATACCGAATTCAATATAAGTTCAGTTGTTGATGTAGGCCTAGGATGGGAATGGAGTCAGAGCACAGTAGGCATTCTCTATTGGTGTAACGTGCTGGTGACTCATCAGTATGACTCCTTCACCAAGTTGCTGCACTGCTGTGACCAGGGCTGTGGTGGAGTTGATGGTTGAGCTGCTGAAGCTATCGGCTGCAACTTGGACTGGTCTGTAAGGCTGTCTCTAGTATCGTCCAACCTGACATTACATGTTCTGCACATTTGAAGCAGGCAATAAGATGATGGATGGGATGCATGCTGAGGAATCAGAAGAAGGAGGTTAAGGACAGAGAGGAGGAAGCTCCCATTGTGCATAACAAGTCTCAACTGCATTGGTTACTACAAACCAGACAGGATTTGATTGACACCTACTTGCAATAGATGAGAGCTGGATGCAGAAAGCCATCTTGAAATGTGGATCATAATGCAAGCATTTTGTTTGCATAGCATTGACAACCATAAGCCTTAATACATTTTGCTTTGAATTGTCTGATTGCTTGCCTATATGGTGTTGCACTATTGGAGAATGACAAGATGTTGTTGTCCAATGGCAACGGGGCTAGGGACTTACAGAGGATGTTCATGCGGGATGTAGCTAAGGACAGGTACATTGCAGGGCCTCCTGGTTCAACAGCAACTAGGGTGAGAGGATGGGGTTGTATGTGTAAAAGAGGGTCAGCCATGCCAACTGTGGGCAGCATAATGTGCAGCTGCTGCACCATCACATTGTCAGTGAGGCACAATGGTGGATTTTCCTGGTGGGCACTGGCCTTTGAATCATGGCACAGATGCAAGGAACCCGTGAACATCCCACAATGTGTTGATTGTTCTGGGAAGAGCATGTGGTGAGTATGAGAATTGAATGAGAGGGATGCCTTGGGGTTGAGCAGCTAGATATTGAGTCGTGTTTGGCAAGATATAATCAAAAATCTTGCTTGGTCTTGTGTTCAAATCCTTTCAAAAAACCCAATATAACTCATACTTAGCCAATAAAGAAATTAAGATTCAGCTCTATAATGTAAAAGTGATTTGCCTATGACAGAGAGGTGGCCTGACAATAATTGTACTTAGTGCACCATCCACAGTTTACTTATGTCTAGACGGAAAGCTCTCATTTTTCTGTCATGTTTAGTGGAAACCTCATCGTAGACTACTGCATTTTCATGCCCTTCCATACTCTTGAATGTGGCATCTCACAAAAAGATACTGTGAGAGCAAAGTTTCTAGAGGAGCAGAGCAGTAATCTGATGACATAGTGTTTTGCTGTATTCACACATTTGCTGAAAGTCACTGTACCATTTACCATTCATTAATGGTGAGGACTATAAGCCTTATCATTATTTCTACTATAAAAGTAGGCCAATATAATTATTGTCAGAGTCTCATAGTGTGAAATATTTTTCCACTTTGGAGACTCTATATCCATGCACCAATGTAATAAGTCACTAACCTCTCTGAACGTAGCTAAAGTACACAAAATTAAAATATCTTTATCTTTCTGAAATTCATGTATAATGTTCCAGAGTGTATGTAATGTGATTCTGGTGAACAAATTGAACCTATCTTGCACATTGGTTTCTGTGTGGATCGCACCATTGTCCAGCGAAAAAACATTTTGTATTATTAATCTCTGAGCTGGGATCAGCTATAATGTGGCAACGCTTGTAATGTTCAATAGATTGCAGATTTTCACAGAAAAAAATAGCCATCACTGTTTCTTTCCCATTTGTTGCCATGCAAAGTCAAAACTAATAGGTAAGATTATAAAAAGTAGGAAGATGATGTGATTTCTTGATCTTCCTTTATCAATTACAGATCATCCCAGACCTTTGATCTCAAATATACTGTCCCACAGACCAATATTGGTACTTCAGATCTGTGTTCACCGGGGAAGACACAAGCAATCTCCCTGAGGTAACAGTAGCTGAAGGACCTGAACTTAAGGGAATTTATATTTGCCGGGAATTGGTGTTGGAGAGACTGTTAGGTCTGAAGGTTGATAAGTCCCCGGGGTCTGATGGTCTACATCCCAGGGTACTGAAGGAGGTGGCTCGGGAAATCGTGGATGCGTTGGTGATTATTTTCTAGAGTTCGATAGATTCGGGATCAGTTCCTGCGGATTGGAGGGTGGCTAATGTTGTACCACTTTTTAAGAAAGATGGGAGAGAGAAAACAAGAAATCATAGACCAGTTAGTCTGACCTCAGTGATGGGAAAGATGCTGGAGTCTATTATAAAGGATGAAATTACGACACATCTGGATAGCAGTAACAGGATAGGACAGAGTCAGCATGGATTTATGAGGGGGAAATCATGCTTGACTAATCTTCTGGAATTTTTTAAGGATGTAACTCTGAAGATGGACGAGAGAGATCCAGTAGATGTGGTGTACCTGGACTTTCAGAAAGCTTTTGATAAAGTCCCAAATAGGAGGTTAGTGAGCAAAATTAGGGCGCATGGTATTGGGGGCAAAGTACTAACTTGGATTGACTGTTGGTTGGTCGATAGGAAACAAAGAGTAGTGATAAACGGCTCCATTTTGGAATGGCAGGCAGTGACCAGTGGGGTACCGCAGGGATCAGTACTGGGACTGCAGCTTTTTACAATATATGTTAATGATATAGAAGATGGTATTAGCAATAACATTAGCAAATTTGCTGATGATACTAAGCTGGGTGGCAGGGTAAAATGTGAGGAGGATATTAGGAGATTAGAGGGTGACTTGGACAGGTTAGGTGAGTGGTCAGATGCATGACAGATGCAGTTTAATGTGGATAAATGTATGGTTATCCACTTTGGTGGCAAGAACAGGAAGACAGATTACTACCTAAATGGAATCAATTTAGGTAAAGGGGCAGTACAGAGAGATCTGGGTGTTCTTGTACACCTGTCAATGAAGGTAAGCATGCAGGTACAGCAGGTAGTGAAGAAGACTAATAGCATGCTGGCCTTCATAACAAGAGGGATTGAGTATAGAAGCAAAGAGGTTCTTCTGCAGCTGTACAGGGCCCTGGTGAGACCACACTTGGAGTACAGTGTGCAGTTCTGGTCTCCAAATTTAAGGAAAGGCATTCTGGCTATTGAGGGAGTGCAGCGTATGTTCACGAGGTCAATTCCTGGAATGGCGGGACGACCTTACGCTGAAAGACTGGAGCGACTGGGCTTGTATACCCTTGAGTTTAGAAGATTGAGAGGGGATCTGATTGAGACATATAAGATTATGAAAGGATTGGACACTCTGGCAGCAGGAAACATGTTTCCGCTGATGGGTGAATGTCGAACCAGAGGACACAGCTTAAAAATACGAGGTAGACCATTTAGGACAGAGATAAGGAGAAACGTCTTCACCCAAAGAGTGGTGGCTGTATGGAATGCTCTGTCCCAGATGGCGGTGGAGGCCCAGTCTCTGGATTCAATTAAGAAAGAGTTTGATAGAGCTCTCAAGGATGGTGGAATCAAGGGTTATGGAGATAAGGCAGGAACAGGATACTGTTTAAGGATGATCAGCCATGATCATATTGAATGGTGGTGCAGGCTCAAAGGCAGAATGGCCTACTCCTGCACCTATTGTCTACTGTCCATTGTCTAATATTGCATAACTTAGAATAGAACTCCAATCAGCCAATTGAGTCTGCACCAGCCCTCAGAAGAGCATCCTACTTGTACCCATTGCATCCCTAGACTCTACATTTACTATTGTTAACCCATCTAAACTGCATATCTCTGTACAATACAGGGTGGTTTAGCATGGCCAGTCCACCTAGCCTGTAAATCTTTGGGCTGTGGGAGGAAACCAGAGCACCTGACAGAAACCCACACAGACATGGCAAGAATATGCAAACCCCACACAGTCACCCAAGGCTGGAATTGAAGGCAGGTCTTTGGGGCTGTGAAGCAGCAGTGCTAACCACTGTGCCACCATGCCACCCTTAGCGCACTCACAGAATCTTGTTGAGGGACTCCACAATCAAATATATGGCAGGGCATAGAAGTTAAATAGAATGTAGAACCGTTAAAGAAGTAGCTACACATGAGGGATGTAAATAGATGTATTTAGAAATAGCTTGTTGCTATTTGTATCGCCGTATGGATTGCAGAAGGGTTATTTGAGACAGCTGGATGACATCAGAACATCTGATCTAGTATAAGATGTCAACATCTTACTTTCTGTATGGCCAATATCTTAGTCTGTTGGTCAGTTAAGCAAGCAGGCAGATAGTTCGCTGGCTAGTCAGTCAGTCAACTGTGTATACACTGATTCCAATGACTCCTGAAAGATCACCCACAATGCCTCCACAACTTCTCAGCCATCCTCTTCATAGTCCTGGGGTCTTGTCTATTTGGTCTAGGTGATTTACCCACCTTCAGACATTTCAGCTTTCCCAGCACTTTCTCCCTAGAGATGTCTATTACATTCACCTATGTCCCTAAACCCTCTTGAAGTTCTGATATGCTGCTGGATTGTTCCATCGTGAAGTCTAATGGTGCCAATTCAGTTTATTCCCTATTACTACTTCTCCAACCTCATTTTCCAGTAGTTCAATGTCCATGCTTGATATATAAAAATACCTTCTTACCTTCTTGATATATAAAAATACTTCTTTTATATCACAAGCTCTGCCTTAAAATTTTATCTTCTTTCTTATTGCTTTTTTAGTCATTCTCTGCTGGTTTTTGAAGACTTTGCAATTCCTTGGCTTCCCACTGATCTTCACTACAGTGTGTGCCTTTTCACTTGTTTTTATGCTTCTCCTATCTTCCCATATCAGCCATGGTTACCTCATCCTCCCCTTAGTTTATTTTCTTTTACCTTTAATGAATTGCTGCTATACTTATCAAATTACCCTCATAAACTCCTCCCATTGTTGCTCCACTGTGTTTCCTGCAGGCTACTCTTCCAACCAACTGTGGCCAGCTTCTTCCTCATGTCTTTGTAATTACCTTTCCTCAATTATAATATGGTAGCATTTGATTCCAGCTTCTCCCTCTCAACCTGCAGGGTCAATTCGAACATTTGGTGGTCACTGCCACTGCAGGGTTCCTTCACCTTAAGCTCACTAATCAAGTCTGCCTCTTTGCACACCACCAAATCCAGAATTGCCTGTTCCCTAGTGGACTCAAACACAAGCTGCTCCAAAAAAATCATCTCGCAGCTATTCCCCAAATTCCCTGGTTTTCCCAGTTCACCTGCATATTGAAGTCCTCCTTGTAATAGTGCCTTTTTTACATGTCTTTTCTATCTCCTGATTTATTTTCTTTCCCACATCCCGACTACTGCTCAGGGGTCTGTACATAACTCCCATCGGGGTATTTTTCCCTTTGCAGTTCCTCAACTCTCCCCACACAGATTCTATGCCTTCTGACATTATGTCATTTTTTTTATTGATTCCATTTCATTTCTGGCTTAGAAGGCAATCGCATCCCCTCTGTCTATCTGCCTGTCATTTTGGTATGATGCTCATCCTTGAATATACGTTCGAGACATCACCCACGCCCTCCACCTCCTCCAAGACTTCCGTTTTCCCAGTCCCCAATGCCTCATCTTCACCATGGATATCCAATCCCTCTACACCTCCATCTGCCATGACCAGGGCCTCCAAGCCCTCCGTTTCTTCCTCTCCCGACATCCCTAACAGTTACCCTTCCACCAACAGTCTCATTCGTTTGACTGAACTGGTCCTCAGCCTTAACAATTTTTCCTTCGAATCCTCCCAATTCCTCCAGACCAAAGGGGTAGCCATGGGCACCAGGATGGGCCCCAGCTATGCCTGTCTCTTTGTTGGCTATGTAGAACAGTCCATCTTCCGTAGTTACACCGGCACCACTCCCCATCTCTTCCTCTGCTACAATGATCATTGCATTGGCTCCACCTCGTAGTCCCGCAAGGAGGTTGAGCAATTCATCAACTTCACCAACACATTCCACCCCAACCTTAAATTCACCTGGACCATCTCTGACACCTCCTTCCCCTTCCTGGACCTCTTCATCTCCATTAATGATGACCGACTTGATACTCAAGTTTTTTACAAACCCACCGACTCCCACAGCGACCTGGATTACACCTCTTCCCACCCTATCTCCTGCAAAAATGCCATCCCGTATTCCCAATTCCTCTGCCTCCGCCATATCTGCTTCCAGGAGGACCAGTTCCACCACAGAACACACCAGATGGCCTCCTTCTTTAGAGACCTCAATTTCCTCAATCACATGGTTGAAGATGCTCTCCAACCCATCTCGTCCACATCCCACCCCCCTGCCCACAAACCCCACCCCTCCAACTGTAACAAGGACAGATCCCCGGTGCTCACCTTTCACCCTACCAACCTTCGTATAAACCACATCATCCGCCGACATTTCCACCACCTCCAAACAGACCCCACCACCAGGGATATATTTCCCTCCCATCCATTTTCGTTTTCCACAAAGACCGTTCCCTCTGTGACTACCTGGTCAAGTCCATGCCCCCCAACAACCCATCCTCCCTTCCTGGCACCCACCCCTGCCACTGCAGGAATTGCAAAACCTGCGCCCACACCTCCTCACTCACCCCCATCCACATCCATCAAAGTTTCACCTGCACATCCACTAATACCATTTATTGTATCCTTTGCTCCCGATGCAGTCTCCTCTACATTGGGGAGACTGGACGCCTCCTAGCAGAGCACTTTAGGAAACATCTCCGTGACACTCGCGCCAATCAACCCCACTGCCCTGTGACCCAACATTTCAACTCCCCCTCCCATTCTGCTGAGGACTTGCAGGTCCTGGGCCTCCTCCACAGCTGGTCCCTCACCACCCGACGCCTGGAGAAAGAACGCCTCATCTTCCGCTTCAGAACACTTCAACCCCATGGCATCAATGTGGATTTCACCAGTTTTCTCATTTCCCCTTCCCCCACCTTACCTCAGCTCCAACCTTCCAGCTCAGCACCGTCCTCATGACCTGTCCTACCTGCCCATCTTCCTTTCCACCTATCCACTCCACCCTCCTCTCTGACTTATCACCTTCATCCCCACCCCCATTCACCTATTGTACTCTATGCTACCTTTCCCCACCCTCCTCTCTGACCTATCACCTCCATCCCCACCCCCATTCACCTATTGTACTCTATGCTACTTTCTCCCCATCCCACCCCCCTCTCATTTATCTTTCCACTCTGCAGGCTCCCTGCCTCTATTTTTGATGAAGGACTTTTGCCCGAAATGTCAATTTTCCTGCTCCTCAGATGCTGCCTGACCTGCTGTGCTTTTCCAGCACCACTCTAATCTAGACTCTGGTTTCCAGCATCTGCAGTCCTTGTTTTTTACCTTGGATATTTAGTTCCAAGCCCGATCCCCTGACAGATGTGTTTTTGTGATACCCACAACATTGTACCACAATTTTCAATCTGCGCAGCAAATTCATATACAATTTTTCATATGCTGAATTGAATTAATTGAATTTATTGTCACGTGTACCAAGGCACAGTGAAGAGCTTTGTCTTGCGAGCAATACAGGCAGATCACAGAGTTAAGTAGCATAGCTAAGTAAATAATATGTAAACAGTGGCAAAAACAAAAAGACAGGTACAGACAAATGATAAGAGTTTGTGAGTCCATTCAATATTCCAACAACAGTAGGATAGAAACTGTTTCGAAACTGGCTGGTGCGTGTGTTCAGGCTTCTGTATCTTCTCTCTGATGATAGAGGTTGTAGAAAAACATTGCCAGGGTGGGGATGGATCTTTGAGAATGCTGTGTGCATTTATGTGACTCTTCAACATGAAGACTTTCCCTGATGAAGAGTCACTGGAGTTGAAATGTTAAAGTGTGTTCTTTCTACAGATGCTGCCAGATCTGCTGAGTTTCATCAGCAATTTCTGCTATGGTTTCAGATCTCCAGCATCCGCAGTTCTTTGGTTTATTTTGAGTGAGTATTCCACAAGCTCTACATTGAAATATTCTTGATCATGCTATATGACAGTCACACAATGGAGAAAAATCCATGAGACTGGCATGTGAATCTATCTATTGGCCTGACACTAATAAAACATCGTTCAACTCATCAACTCGTGTAAGACATATCAACTCCATCAACCTCTACAATCAAGAAAACCTTTCATTCCACACATGAAAAAGAATATTCCTTTTGCACATGTATTCCTGCATTATATGTCATCGTCTAATTCTTGCGGTAACTGCAGCTCCAAGATGAATCTACACAGGCTCACTGTTCTCAGTACCATACCATGTTAGAATCCAGCTGGAAGGAATATTGTTGTTTTCCTAATGCTCAGCTGAGCATAACATCTTCTCATTATTCAATGTGGGAACATTGCATATTGGAAAGCTTTCAGACATTTGAAAAAGTTTAACTTTTACTGAACAACAGAAGAAATGAAGGAATAAAAACTAACAAAATATGATTCATTTGTTTCAGGGTATAAACAAGAACTGCTTGCCTTTCAAGCAACAAGAAATTTACAGTCAGTGAATGATCCCTTCTCCCAATTCAGATACTCTTGAATCAGGTGTCCATTAAGTTCTGCCTGGCTCACCTATTTGCTCTACCCTCCTCTCTGATCTATCACCTTCATCCCCACCCCCATCCAGCTATTGTACCATTGCTACCTTCTCCCCAGCCCCACTAGCCTCCCATTTATCTCTCTACCCTAGAGGCTTCCTGCCTTCAATCCTGATGAAGGGCTTTTGCCCGAAACATCGATTTTCCTGCTCCTCGGACGCTGCCTGACCTGCTGCGCTTTTCCAGCACCACTCTAAACTAGACTCGATGTTATACTGCTCTATCATATTGAAGATGATGTTTGTCCCGCTCAATGTCCTCACCTTCATCCTTAGACGATTCCTGCTGCTCTCCAAACTCTTAAGCATCCAAGACATCCCACTTTGCCTGCCCAAGTACTCTATGTTAAGTAAAACAGCATGCAAAGATTATGTAATACACTCTTTCTGGATTGTATTGCAAGGCCTGCCAAAGGTTGATCTTCAGGAGAGCTATTGTCTGCTCCACCATGGCCCTGGTGTAAGAACGGGCTGCACTGTAGCTACATTTGGCCTCAATCAGGAGGCTGCATAATGGGGCTATTGCTCATGATGCAGAGGGCAGCCCTTGTCCCCCAATAACCATCATTGTTTGGCAACCAGCCCTTGAAATGAAGCAAGAACACAAGAGATATTGGCATCATTTCAGCTTTTAGGTTGCCTGGTGCAGATGCTTAAGATGTGACACTGATGATCACAGATGATGGTACATTACTGAAATGGAATTCTTCTCTGTTGAAGGAATCAGCTGTGTTGTAAAAATATAGAAATTAAATGAAGGAGCAGGCCATTTGGTTCTTTGAGCCTACTCTGCCAGTCAATATGATCATGGTTGATTATCTGCATCAATGCCATGTTCCTACTTTCTCTCTATCACTCTCAATGCCTTTCATATCTGAAAACGTGTCAATGTCTTTCTCAAATAATACAGTGATGAACCATTCACAACCTTTCTCTGGTAGTAACGTCCACCGGTTGACCATCTTCTGAGTGAAGTAAGGTGGTCACGTTATCATAGCGCACAGGCAGTGTGATGTGCACACAGTTCTTTAGAACCCTGGACATTGAAGGACACCAGCTATTTTACAAAGTACACTGGCCTTGTAAAGAGAGACTTTGTAGAGCCATTTAAGAGTCAACTGCATTGCTGACGGTCTGGAGTCATATGTTGACACAATCAATATGTGTACAAGATTGAGACTGATAGATTTCTACATATTAATGACCACAAGGATAGTGCAGGCAAATGGTTTTGTCGTGGAAGGTCAGCCATGATCTCATTGCATGGCAGAATGGTGTAGAAGGACGGAACTACCTACACTTATTTCTTGGATAGCAAACTGTTCAGTTCAAGGATGTTTGGGGTTAGACAACTAAAGCTAGTCTTGCTAGCTGAACTCACATCCTGTCAAAGCATGTATTGGTGCTGCAACACTGGGGAAGGGCAAGGTTGCATAACAGTGATAAGATCTATGATATTCTCCATTATGCTTGAAAATGAAGATCAGGATAGCATGACTGAATTAGAGGGGAACATGTCAATGAGAAGGTAACAAAAATGCCAGCAACAATAACTGCTTCATTATCGGTGTGGAATCCAAATGCCTCCAATTAACATATCAGCTGCAGCATTCTAATAATGGAAAAAAATCACATCAGCCAAACAAATAATGATATATGAACAACCTTGTGCAAACATTTCTTGCTTAGTTATACAAGCTCAATTTATTAACTTCTTAAGAAAAAGTGCCGTCTAATGTGGAGCTCAGGATGGGAGGAGGAGGCACGGGGTGACAGAAATGGGCCACATTGGTTTACTGAGGTCATTTGACTTGTTTATTCATGTTTTCATTTTGCAGAGTTAATATTCTTTGATAAAGAAAATGATGCCTAGCAGGTGGCCAGGTCAACATTTCTTTGACATTCATAACCAGAGTAGACATGAAGAATAAAATTCACCATCTCACTGTTAGTGGGACTCTGCTGTGTGCAAAATGATTGCACCAGTAACACCACACATTTCTTACCCTCCTGTTTTTTTTATTAACCCATTTAGGGAATGTGGGCTTTGCTGTCTTTGCCAACATCTAATTCTATCATAATTTTTTGTCTTTGCCAGCACCTAATTCTATTATAATTTCTTGATATTCCCTGCTTTCTAATAATGAAATGTGATTTTCTTTTTCCATGCCACCGTGCCCCCTCTTTGTTGACAGTGAAGTTGTTTGATTGAGTCCCATCGCAGTGGTTTGGCTTTTCAGGCTGTCAAAACATAAGAACATCAATCACCCTGTCAATCAGATTTCATGCCTGCCACTGTACTGTACTGCTCAAAATCACAAATGATGCCCTACCTGACTGCGTTATGGGCCACACCAAACCCTCTCAAAATGTGTTAAGAAGATAGTCTAGACCTGAGCATTTTCTTATTTTAATGGTAAATGTAAGGTATTGCATTCCAAATGCAATTCAATTGGTCAAACTACTTGATATTAATTAAAACACACTTTTTTAACTACAATTAAAATACAGACAAAATAAAGATAAAAAAGAATTGGCTTAACAGATTGTTTAACAAAATAATAGATACATTAACTACTACTAATTAATTGTTCAAATATTGTAACATCCCATAAACACACCCTTGCCAAAGGCAAATTTAGTAAAATAGATTGTTTCACATTCAATTCTAGCAGCAGGAAGAGGACCCTAGCTTTTAGCTGTAAGAGAGAGAGGAGGAAGAGCTTCTAGATCCAGCTTCAAGACTTCAGCAACTACAGGAAGCTAAAACTAAAAATCTTGATTCTGTGGGAACTTGACCTCACCCATTCAGGTTGCTTCTATTGTTCCAGCTTTCAAAGAAACCAAGACCTCAGAAGCTGTTTACTTTGATATTGGCTTTGAACAGCTGCTTGGCAACTCCATCTTAACCTTTCTTTGTAAAAGAACTAACATAAAATACACCTCTTAAAGCCACAGTATTGTCACAGCTTTGACTGTGGAATTCTCTACACTTGCCTGCAGCCTTTGATTCAGTTAGCCTTATCCTGCTCCAACATTTTTTTTATCGAAAGCAATGTTCAAGTGTGACCTTTACCCCAGTCCTCTCAGTGTATACCAAGACTCCCAAACTCACCCTGTCTCATGAACTTTCTTCTGCAAATCTCTCCTTATGTCAGAGCTCTGATGTTGCAGGCCTACTGGAATGTCATATCCACCTCAGCCCCTTTCCTTCTCAACTACCCATAAATATCTGGGCACATGTCTGCATTAAGATTAGTCATAACTGTCTTCAAGACTAGCTTGTCCATGTTTACATTTAAATACACTTAATCATTCCAACCTGAAGTCTCAGATTGCCTTTAATACCTTGTTAACTGACAACAGATATATTTCTGTACATTACTGTATTTTTCTCTTGAATGATAAATATCAAAATGGGGACTTAAATGTTTAGGTGGCTTGGAATGCAGAGGCATCAGAATGTAGCCAAAAATTAGTATAAGAGATTTTCATAGGATCCCTACAGTGTGGAAACAGGCCATTAGGCCCAAAAAGTCCACACTGTCCCTCCAAAGACTATCCCACCCAGACCATTCCGCTATATTCCCACAGACTAGGGCCCCCTAACCTATACACCCCAGGAAATTTAGCAAGGCCAATTCACCTGGCATGTGGGAGGAATCCCACACAGACATGAGAAGAATGCGCAAACACCACACGGACAGCTGTCAGAAGCTGGAATCGAGCCCAGGTTCCTGGTTCTGTGAGGTAGCAGTGCCACTGAGCCACAATCACACCAGGATGGTGCAGCCATGATTTAGAAAAAAAGGAAAATAAGAGAGATTTGTGTTCAGCCAGGTGTGACCTGCATGCAAACCACTTCTTGTATTCTTGGTGTTGGTTATGACAGTATTTTCTACAACCCTCTAAGAACTCTGCTTCTCCAAAATTGCCAGCTGTGTCCTCACCTGCCAAGGCCCTGATTTTTTGGAAGGCTGTAAAACTGCAGGAATTTACAGAGATAGTGAGAAACTTGGAAACAAGAAGAAGAATTTTAAGACCTTGCTAGACCAACAGCCAAAGTAGGTCAATGAGCACAGAGTATACTACAAAAGTACAGTGTGAAATAACTTATAGAGATATACTCACTATCATCCGTGACAGGGTAAACTCTATCAAACAAGAATCTGTTTATTCAAATGATTTCATTGGAAAACTTAAACTAATTGCTGACATTTAATTATTAACGAAGCTCGAAGACTTGAAATGTCCTTGAGCTCAAAATATTTATTGCCTCAGCTTTGCAATTAGTTTTTCATCGGCAAATATCAAAAACAAAAAACCTCCTTAAAGTTTGCATTTCCACCACTCATCCAACAATCTGTCTGAAATACATAGCTCATGAGTAATTGCCTGAATGTTTATCTTTCCCTCTTTTTTACAGACTACTATTAGATTGTCCTTAATTGTCTTTGAAACATAAGAAGGCACTACATTGTATCCAAAAATGTATAAGTGATCGTGTGTTCCTGTCAGTTAATTATGGTTCTTGTGCTGCTTTGCTTACATGCTTTTGCAATTTATTTGGTTTCAATTAAGTGCTGGATTGCTGCCAAGGCAGGAATGAGAAATTTATTGAGCTACTGAATGAATAGCAAGTAGGGATGTGGTATTATGTCTTGTGTTTGGGAATTGTCTTTAAAATTCTGCACATGAAAAAACATTTTCAAGCATTCTTTGTACTAAGTACTAACTAACCTGAGCTCTATACTCGTTTATTTGGTATAAGTGATTCAGTAGGTAGCTCAAAAACGAATAGATGAGATCCCATGTTCCTATGACGTATACTAAATCAACTGACCAGGGCCAGAGTTGCCATAGAGGCAAGTACAATCAGTCACAGTCCTTGGAGGAATTTGCCTATGCTTCCTTTTGCTGATCTATCATCCAGGGTAAATCCTGCTTGAATGGAGACATGTTTGGCTTAATAGCTGAGGACAGATCCGACTTGGCTCAGGTACATGCACAGTCAGCTTATTCGCCCAAATCAATGCTGAAGCTTGCAAGTAAGAATGACCATTTGGGTGATCTACTGGGTGAGGGAATGAGATGGAATCAGCTTTATCCCAAAATGTGCCAGCACCCATTACAATAGTTAAATATCCTTTGGTGTAACATTCAGGGGTGAGTTAGTTCAATGAAACAATTTCTTCTCATATACTTTATTCTTTTGGTACAGATCCAGCTGTGGTAGTGCCTTGTTCCAGCCTGGTCTTTTCGGCAACCATATCTGTGACACACACTTTCAAGCAGGTCTCAAAGAATAGCACTTAACGATAAGAATCATGGCTAGTCTTTCTTATCCTTACCCTAAGACCACTTATAGCCATTGTGATTGAGACTAGCTACTTCTATGGCGATTAGGAATTCAAGCTGGAAATCCATGAGTTATGTATCGCAGTTACTCACTGGGAAAATTCATTGATTCATGGTTGGTATGGGATGGCTAAAGTCACAAAGGTGGGGCACAATAAATGCACATAAAGATACTGTAATGACTTCAACAAGAATTGTGGGAAAAGCTCAGCTGGTCTGGCAGCACCTGGGAAGAGAAATCAAAGTTAACCTTTTGGTTCCAGTGACCCTTCCTCAGACCTGTGATCCTGGGTGGATTCAAAGCTCGAGGGATGTGTTGTAACTTGAATTGTAATCCACGGTGGGGTGGATCTGAGCTGAAGGCAGTCCCGGAGAAATGTGATGTGGCTGTGGGAATGGGTTTTAGCAAATATCTGGACAAACACCAGCAGTGAGAGTGAAATTAATGATAGTAGACAAGTAAAAGATTGGAATGGAAATCCCTCGAAGAGAGGGACAGAATATCTCCAAGGTGGACATGCCTGGAAGAGATGTAGCAGTGAGTTAAATACTAAATAAAAACCGAAAGAACTGTGGATGCTATAAATCAGGAACAAAACCAGAAACTGCTGGAAAAGCTCAGCAGGTCTAGCAGCATTTGTGAAGCAAACTCAGAGTTAACATTTTGGGTCCAGTGACCCTTCCTCAGACCTGTGATCCTGGGTGGATTCAAAGCTTGAGGGATGTGTTGTAACTTGAATTGTGACCCTGTAATGTCTTGCTCATTGTGCCTTTGTCCATTTATTTACAAGTTTAGTAAGGATACTTTACGCCTTTAAACACAAAGATTACAAAAAGACACTATTTCCAATTCTGACACAAACTAATTAAAAGCAAGAAATATTGTGAAGTATTTGGGTACCTCCCAGAAATACTAACTGCTTAAAGATGTTTACAGATTGATCGTATGTGCAACTGTTACCAGGAGTTGACTGTTTGTACTCCCATTATCTATTAAATAAAACCAAAGATTCCATTTTGAAAGGTAATATAGCTGACTAGAATGTATCTAGTTTCAGAAAGGATGTATTAATTGCTGACATGGACACATTAATCCCAAGCAGTCCAACCACAGGTCAATGTAATTGCTCCTCCTTCTGGGGAAATTTATTTAAGGGCAGATTAATTTACTCCTGCAGATTCCAATCTAAAATTAGCTTTCTCTTTTCATTTGAGAAGCCTTGGTGAAAGGCCAAGACCCAATCACAAAGGGCACAGTGCAGGAAAAAAACAACAAGAAAGAGGACAAGAAACAGTAAGAATTAATGAGTGGATGATTCAAAACATGGATTGTCAAAGTTTAAAGATTGTAAGAAGAAGGAAAGAGAGTGAAGTCCACCCATTTAGAAAGCGGAAATGGAATAATTAGTCTTGAGAGTGACTTACAAGCAAATGAGGAATGGGGTAGAATCATAGAAACCCTACAGTGTGGAAGCAGACCATTCAACCCATTGAATCCACACTGACCCTCCAAAGAGTAGCCCATCCACACACACACCCTATCCTATCCCTGTAACCTTGCAATTCTCGTGGCTAATCCACCAAGCCAGCACATTCCTGGACACTATGGGCAATTTAGTGTGCACAGTTCAGCTAACTGCACATCTTTGGGTGGGCATAGACTATGCAGTTTGTTGAGACCACAGCATAATTGCAGCATAGCTTCAGTGCCCTGATGTCACACAAAAGCCTAGTGGACTCTACTTGGAATATTGTCAGCAGGTCTGGTTACAATACCTTAGAAACAATACATTGGTTGTGGAGGGAATACAATGCTGCTTTATAGCAATGCTACATGGATTTCAATTGTAAGGAGAGATTATGCAAATTAGGCATGTTTTCCATAGAATTTAGAAGATTAAGGGATGATCTAATTGAAGTCTTCAAGATATTATTGGGAAAACACAGGAGAAATGAAAAACTATTTCCACTGTTTGGGAATTTTATAACTAGAGGCATAATCTGAGAGGCAGAAGTGGGTACTGCAGATGCTGGAGATTAGAGTCAAGATTGGAGTGGTGCTAGAAAAGCACAGCAGGTAAGACAGCAACCAAGGAGCAGGAAAATTTATGTTTTGGGCAAATGCCCTTCATCAGGAATGAGGATAGGAGCTTCAGTGAAGCCCCACCTTTCTCTCCAACCTATCATCTTCACCCCACCTCCATCCACCTATTGCACTGTCAGCTACCTTCTCCCCAGCCCCACCTTGCTCCCATTTATCTCTCCAACTCTGAAGCTCCCAGCCTCTTTCCTGATGAAGGGTTTTTGTCCGAAACATCGATTATCTTGCTCCTCGGATGCTGCCTGACCGGCTGTGCTTTACCAGCGCCACTCTAATCTTGGCATAATCTGAGAATTAGGGCCAGCCAGTTCAGCAGAAATGCTAAGAAGCACTTCTGTACACAAAGGGTAATAGATGTTTGGAATTCTCTTCCACAGACTGCAGTGGATGCAGGATCAATTGTTGATTTAAATCTGAGATAGACACATTTTTGTTAAGCAAAGGTATTAAAACATATGGGCTAAAGGCAGGAAGTACTGTTAGGCCACAGATCCTGATGAAGGGCTTATGCCTGAAATGTTGATTCTCCTGCTCTTCAGATGCTGCCTGACCTACTGTGCTTTTCCAGCACCACATTCTGAACTCTGATCTCCAGCATCTGCAGTCCTCACTTTCCCCTAAGCCACAGATCAGCCCTGATCTGATTGAATAATGCAACAGGCTCAAGGGGCTGATTAGCCTACTCCTGATCCTATGTTCCTATGATTGCTCTGCATTGAATTGTGCCAACTCACTCCCTTTATCTCTTGATTCTCTGAAAGACTAAAAATCTCTCTATTTCAGCCTTATATACATTCAATGATGAAGCATCCACAACTGTCTGGATTGACAATTCCAAATCTTCACAACCATTTGAGTGCAGAAATTTCTCATCCCCTTTCTATTCCTAAGCCTTGGGAAACAACGTCTCATTGTTTGTTCTGCCAAACCCTTTTAGAGAATCCCTACAGTGTGGAAACAGGCCCTTTAGCCCAACAAGGCCACATTGACCCTCCAAAAAGTAACCCACCCAGACCCATTCCTGACATTTAACCCTGACTAATGCACCTAACCTACATATCCCTGATCACTATGGACAATTTAGCATGGCCAATTCACCTAACCTGCACGTATTTGGACTGTGGGAGGAAACCGGAGCACCCAGAGGAAACCCACACAGATGATGGCCCAAGACTGTTTCAAACCTGGGTCCCTGGTGCTGTGAGGCAGCAGTGCTAATCACTGAACCACCATGCCACCACCATATTGTGACCTTATGTTATCACAAGATCAATTCTCGTTCTTCCAAGAGAAGAGAGTGAAGGCACAATGTACTCAGCCTCTCATTATGACCGAGCCATATACCTGTTTAGATAGTATGATGGGTCTGGCAGTGTAATAGCCATCATTTTGCTTTTGTTAAGATGGCTTGCAGGTAGTGATATTCTTGATGCAATGCCATCGGTGGCAGAATGGCTCAGTGGTTAGCACTGCTGCCTCACTGTGCCAGGGACCTGGGTACGACTCCACCCTCAGGCAAAAGCCTGTATGGAGTTTGCACATTCTCCCTGTGTCTGTGTGCATTTCCTCCCACAAGCTAAGGACTGTAGGTTAGGTGAATTGGCCATGCTAAATTGCCTCCAGTGTTCAGGGATATGCAGACTAGGTGAATTAGCTGTGGGAAATGCAGCATTACATGTCGAACATTGAGTTTTGGTGCGATACTCTTCGGCATGTTGGTATGGATTCAGTGGGTTGAATGGCCTGTTTGATGATAGCAATTGGGTCATTGATCTCCTTCCTAGATTGACAGGCATTCCTTCAGATGGATGAGACTGCACTGAATTAGATGGCAATATTGGACCAGAATGGTGTCATGGCCTCTTCTTTTAATCCTGGGAATGAGGATGTCCCACTTCTGCACTACCCGTCTAGAAGCACCAGGTCCCTGCCTGTAAAGTAGATTGCTATTCTCCCTGTTTCTGCAATGTCTGGGGTAAATGTCAGGGACTATGCAAATACCTCCAGACTGGCATGGACAAGGACATATTAAAGATAGCACCAGAGATGCTGGTCCATTCCAGAATACCCTGGTTGTGTTAAGTGGTTCTGGGCATAGTGTTTGATAGAATGAGGTGAGAATCAGATGACAGCAGGTCATTGCCTGGCATATAACTTATCATAAGTATGGGCTAGCTAGTTTATGAGGCACGTTTAGTAACATGCAACTCTAGGACTTTGCCTCATGGGGAGAAGCCCTCATGAATCACAACAAAACTGACACTTAGCAAAAGTAAAACAGGAAATTCAGCTCCAAATGCCTATTTGCTGTATTCAAATCCTTTATTGTGTCATTTTGATGACATCATTGGCAAAGCTTTCTCACCCACGTCTCTGGTGAAGCTCAGATCAATAGAAGATCTATAACCAATTGAACCCTTTAGCAGGCTTTGTCAAGGCTCTTAATGGCATTAGGATCCCAACTTCAGATTGTTGGGATAATTGGAAAGGCTGGGGAGATTATGTCAAAGGAAGTATTTCTAATAACAGGGATCCTGTCATTTGTTAGAAGAGATCAACAGGAAACAGAGCTCTGGGACAGAAAACACCATAATGTGCAAGAAAACTTGGAAGGCTTCTCCCCATATCTCATAACTCATTCCCTTGTCTGGAAAAATTTCCCTGTAACATTTTCATCCACTCCAAGTTCAAACCTTAATTTGGCCCATGATTAATTTCATTAACTACTCTTGATAGTGTACATTACTTAAATGCCAGGCAATGATTCTCACCAATAAAGAAAGGGTTAAACTTCAGGGATGTGGGACCTGGATTCCCATCTTTTCTCCACAACCCACACCTTCCATGCTTACTCGCTATGCACTCACTATAGAACCAGTGAATCATATAATAACAAAGCAAGACTGGAAATGTATTCTTTTTAAAAAAAACTTATTCAAAAAACTGCTTTGAAAAAGAATTGTTGTGCTTATAATCCTGTAAAAGTGTCAATAAAATAAAACCTTTACTGTATCGAAATGTGAAGCTTTAACAATTACCTATTTCTAAATTGTGTCCAGATAAACATATAAGCATTGAAACAGTTCAAAAAATGGATAACCTTCCTTGATATTCAATAGTATTATGCTCCCCACTGAGAATAGTCTGGGGGTTATTACATACTGTGGCTTCAAGAGCAGTTAGAGTCATAGAAATGTACAACACAGAAGCAAACTCTTTGGTCCAACTCATCCATGCTGACCAGATATCCTAAATTAATCTAGTCCCATTTGGTAGCATTTGGCCCATATCCCTTTAAACCCTTCCTATTCATATACCCATCCAATGCCTTTTAAATGCTGTAATTGTGCAGCCTCCCCACTTCCTCTGGCAGCTCATTCCATATACACACCACCTTCTGCATGAAAAAGTAGTCCCTTAAGTCCCATTTAAATATTTCCCTTCTCAGCCTAAACCTATGCTCTCTATTTTCAAATTCACCCACCCCAGGGAAAAGAAACCTTGCCTAATTTACCCTATCCATGCCCCTCATGGTCTTATAAACCTCTGTAAGGTCATCCCTCAACCTCTAACACTCCAGGGAAAAATAGCCTCAGCCTTTTTAGCCTCTCCCTATAGCTCAAACCCTGGCAACATCCTTGTAAATCTTTTCATAATACAGAGAGACCAAAATTGCACTCATTATTCCAAAGGTGGCCTAACCAATATCCTGTACAGCTGCAACATGACCTCCCAACTCCTATACTCAAATGTATCCTTCACTATTGTATCGAGCTGTGACTCCACTTTCAAAGAACTATGAACCTGCATTCCAAGGTCTCTTTGTTCAGCAACACTCACCAGGGTCTTACCATTAAATATGTATGTCCTGCCCTGATTTGAAGGATTATGGGTAATCCAGGATGGAGTATGGGAAAAACATTATGGCTGTAAAAGCTGCTCCTTTTTTGAGGTGCTTTCAATGTTGGAGCTGATTTCCTCAAATTCTAGGAGTTGTAATTACTGTTTTATAAGCTGTTGCATTGTTTTGGAACTTTTACAAAGAATGGGTATTCTTGGGTGTGTAGCTAATCTCCTGCTTTCCCAGAGCCTATCTACTACCTACAAGACGCCTGGTGAATGAATACAAAGAAACGTGATAGCATTCATGCCAAAAACAATTGCTTTCAAAATAAAGCAGGTTGAGATGGTGAAAGGTACTATAAAAATGCATTTTATTTAATTTACTTTTACCTGCTCATAAATGAGTATGAACTTTTGCATAATTGCAAAATGGAGCTAAACTCCAAGAAGACTGTTTTACTCAAAAGATCTAAAAGGGAGAAAACACAAATAATTCTTTTCGTTAGCATTGTACTTACGTTACATTTTCTTCATAATACCACTAGATTTTATACTATTTGTATCGCTAAAAATTAATCCTAATTTCAATACTATGTTCTTGGCAGAAGGAGATTACATTCCCCATACAAATATTAATGTACTTGGATCTTTTTCAATGTGGCAACAGAACTGGCACAGCATTCTCCACTCTTACCATCTGGACCTGCTTTGCAAGACTATGTAGTATGCTGATAGACAAAGAAAATTCGAGGACGTATTGTAAATTGGAAGCAAGAAAAGAAGCAATAAGGTTTTGAAGCATTTTATTGATTTCATAATCAAAACAAATTACAGAAAATGGTGGCTTAGTTTTCGATGTCCAAATATTTTAGTCATAACAGGAGAAAAACTAAAAAAAAGCCAAACTTCAAAAAGAAAACGGAGAAATCATTACCAAATTCCTTTGTACAGTCTTTTGAATGTGCTTTAACTCTTTAACCTCAGGTAGCAAATCCCTTAGCCCCACACCCACACTTCCTGTATTTAAAACTCAGAGACCTCTATTCCTCAAATGACAGGAAGCCCACCACAGAATGATATTTAAATTAATGTTAACATAAGACATCTGATAGTACAAAAACATTGAAACAATGGTCTCAAATCAAATAGCCAGTATTCTTCGGGTTCTTTAGAAACTAAGCAATGTATTTGGAACCAAGCAATGGCTGTCCTCAATATGCATTCAATTAGAAATTTGAAAATATGCTTTCATGCCACTGTGAACAATTGCCCCAACAATATTTATACATAACAGCTTAAAGGACATTAGGCATACTCAGGTAGCCTTCTGTAAGGTAAATGTACATGGAGGAAAGATGGTGATCTATGACTTTGCCATTGAGGAAGGATCCTCAAGTTGGGAACAGTCTTGATCAGGAGACCTGTTCCAATAGAAATCATTCCGCATGCATTATTTTCACTCCAGGAATGCAGGACCTGGATGCCAATCCTTCATCCACAACTCACATCCTCCTTGCTTGCTGCTCGCTACGTACTTATTATAGAACCAGTGAGCCATATAATAGCAATAGCAAGTCTTGAAATGTACGTTTTTGTAAAACCTTATTCAAAAACTGCTTGTAAAAACAATTGTTGTTCTTATAACCCTGTAAAAGTGTCAAAATAAGGAGCTTTACTTGACAGTATTACATATCTGTTAATTGTGTCCAAATACACAGATAGGTATTGAAATAGTTTAAAGTAAGAATAGCTAATTATTACATCATAAAGATGTCAATGAATCTCAGCAAACACTAACCTTCAATCAGTGAAACCCAACACCCTGAAACTGAGCTAATTAGTTTCTTAGATCTCAGGCAAACATTCTTAATTAAGCCATCTGGAGAAACAGAAGTTAGATGAGATTACTTTACAGTGTGGAAACAGACCCTTCGGCCCAACAAGTCCAGACCGACCCGCCGAAGCGCAAACCACCCATACCCCTACATTTACTCCTTACCTAACACTACGGACAATTTAACATGGCCAATTCACCTGACCTGCACATCTTTGGACTGTGGGAGGAAACCGGAGCACCCGGAGGAAACCCACGCAGACACGGGGAGAATGTGCGTGGGTTTCCACACAGTCAGTTGCCTGAGGCAGGAATTGAACCCGGGTCTCTGGCGCTATGAGGCAGCAGTGCTAACCACTGTGCAACCGTGCCGCCCACTGTGCCACCGTACTGCCCACTGTGCCACCGTGCCGCCCACAGTCTGATCAGAACTTCTATTGATGGCATTTTTTACATGCACTTCAAGACTTCTCATGATTATTATACAGTAAATTGATTCTATTGGGCATGCTGGATGAGCAGTCAAGGAGAATGCAAGAGGTCCATGGAAGTGTCATGGAAGGTATGGAGGAACATTAACCTTTTAAACACAGCTTCAAAAAGGGCCCCAAATCCAGACAATGGTTCACTCCTCTAAGGGGCTGTGACCATGTGTCCTTAAGATGGTGACTCAATTTCCCAAAAACTGTGAAGGCAACGGGGATGAGTTCCCTTCCTCTGCAATGTAACCAGCTAAATTGGTGCAAGGTGCAGGCTTGTTACAAATCCTGCATTGAAAGAAATTACTGGTGCCAGGACTTTGAAAATTGGTATGTCACCTAGTTGTAGGGCCATACATATACTTAATGATTTCATTTGCTTACACACATATGCATGAATTTATTTGTGTTGCATTCCTGCTCACTTCGATCAGCTGCCTGTGCAAGTGATGATCTCCATAACTTTTTGTGCAAAACAATTTCAATGGTCTTTTAGATGTCTTGGTCAATTGCCTAACCTAGTTACTGCTGGTGGAGTAACATGGACACTTAAGCAGTCTGGCATGTCTCCTTTATGTACAAAATGTTAACTTTGGGTCATGAGCAGTAACTTGCACACTAGACCTGCCTGTTCTTTGCCTTTAACGGATTGGACAGCAATCATTGAGGAGACTTCTGCAAACAGCATGAGAAGGTTTGGATTATTTCACACGTGGTTCCAGAAATCTCCAGTTGATTGTAGGACACACGTTCATCACTAAACAACCCTTGTGCCCTTGTGTCCCATAATTCACTGTGTTGTAGAACTTCAAGGTCAGATTATAGTCAAATGCAGATTCAAATGAAGGTAATGCCTTAGCAATTAGGCCATTTAGCATTCAGTGGTTCAAATTACTGTTACACTCTGCTATCCGATTTTAATACATTCAGATATACCACCTCAGAACCAAGTTATATATCCCAAGAGTCTGCCCTGGCTCATTGGGAAGAAACAAAAATGAAACTGTTCTCAAATCCCTAGGTTAAAGAGTTAAGGCAAATTGTTTACAAAACAATAATTAAAGCATGATTTTTAATCCTTTCTAGCTTAACCAAGTTCCGAAAATTAGATTGTCATCTGCATTGTAGGTGTACCTATGCAAGATGAACAGCAGCTGTTCAAGAAGATTGCTTTTGTTATTATTCAGTCACGAGACATGGTATCACTGCTGGGCCTGCATTCATTGCCCAACCCTAATAACCTTGGTGAAGGTGATAGTGAAAGGGCAATTGAAGGTGAGCAACAAATGCTGGCTATGCCTTGAATGTGTAATTTAAAAATCTGGTCAAACATACCTGCACAACATACAGTGTCAAAGAAGTCAAGAATGTCATGCAAGTGATACATTCACTTTGCCTTTTCCATTTCTGTGTGTGGCAGATAACAGCTAATCAATTGTCACCCTCAGGTCTTGGGAACCAATTTCACGCTTGTTTGAAAAGTGAAACAATCACGTGGCATTGCCAGCATTACCGGGTGATTTAAGGATTAAAAATGGACATAAGCTAGAAAAGATCAATAATTGAAACAACAACTGTACAAACCCAGAAGTACTCAGTAGAGGTACTCAATAGTTACAATAAATATGAAAATCTTTGGTGTCATATATATAGTAAGTTATTTAATTGATTACATAGTAGGAATTCATTTTAGTCCTCCATATATCATTCATAAGAAACGTTTAATCTAGAAAATCATTAACACTTAATGCTTTAATTCTAAATTTATTATGCTACAAAAAATGCCTTATTTCTAAATAAGCTGAATTTCTTTGTTGTCACAAAAGAAGTCCTTTCGTGTACAACACTCACGATGTTCACTGGAACTCTGGACTAGACTTTCGAATGACTTTGTGCTCACTTGACTTTCTCCATTGATATGTGGCTTGAAAAGAAAAAGTGCATGGCTTTGATCTGGTAACCAGATTATTTTTCAGATTCAAAGTTAACGTACCAGGAAACAACTTGACACCATACTCGATGAAAATGCTGAAATTCAGGCAAATGAGAATTGCTGCAAATTCCCAAAGTCAATTGTGCCAACCTGACAGGAAAAGGCTGAGGAAAACAGCAAAGCAAGCTAGAATTTCACAGAAATGTTAGGTGAATCGGAAATGTAAATAAATTAGATGGTTAATATATCTATTTGCAGAAGAGTGAAGCTATTTTGGTGTGGTCTGTTGAACTGAACAAGCCTGAAGTTCACTCATGCAGGGTTGGACATCTGCCTTTTCCCCTCTGATGTGGAATGGAGCCAATTATTAGAATCTCAGCAGGTCTGAAACTCTCCTACTTAGTGCTTTCCCATATATTGTGGCAGAACATTCAACATTCTTGGAATAACAATGGCCCGCTGATGTCCAGCTAAATCTGTACAATTAGTTTCTTTGAAATGGTAAATGGAGATTTAAAAAGAGAAATATATCTGCCTAATTTCTCATTTTCCACTGGCTGAGCCAATATGGAAAGCACCTTGTGTACATGGCAGATGGTGGAAAGGACTGGGTTCAGCTTTAACTCAATGTTAGGGATATCGGTTGGCATGTGTGAACACCAGTTACTTTGGCAAGGAACCAATTGGCTGTTACCTAATCTTCAACCTTCAATGGATGAGACTAATTAAATAGCAATTTATATTCATATAGCACCTTCAAAATAGTACAAGTGTCCCAAGGAGCTTTGCAGGAGCATTAGGTAAATCAACTTGACAGCGCCACAAGAAACTGATATTAGATCAAAGTGACCAAAATGTTGGCTGAAGTGTTAGTACAAGGGAGTGTGTTAAAGGAACAGAAACAGGTAGTGAGCTGGAGAATTTAAGGAATGGAAGTCCATGGCTTAGGATGAGGTAGATGAAAGCATGGCTATAAATAATACAGCAATGAAAATCTGTTATATGTAAGAGGCCAGAATCGGAGAAGGGTCATCTTGGAAGATTATAGCACTGAAGGCGATATACTAGATAGGGATGGTTAAGGCCATAGAGAAATTTAAAAACCACATGGAGGGTTGCAAATTTTAAGGTAACATTGAAGAGCATTTTATTGCACTAAATACACTCACAGCTATGTTGTGCACTGATTCTATTTTATTATGTACCCAGATGAACAACTGGCAGATGTGTCAAAAATCATTTAAGATATTTTATCTTATTCGCTTATAGCAACATCTGGAAAACAAGGCGGACCAGATAACAAAGCAAAACAGTGTCAAAAAGAACTTGAAAGTCAGGTCCATTTTCCTGGAAACAGATTCCCAAAAGGGAACAAATTTTTTTTTTTTTACGTAGCATTAAATGATTTAAATTCAACATACAAAATCAACATTTTGTAGGGATGATTGCTGTTTGTGACAATTATATAGCCTCTCTTTTTGGAAAAAATCTATGTTTTTTTTAAGGAACGAGGTACAACCTAGGAAACATTTTCCTTTTTTTTGAGCAGCATGCAATTTATCTTCAATAATGAACTGGCTCACAGCTGGTCAAGCTTTGCAGAATAACCACCCTGTGGCCTAAATGCAGATTTCCCGTCTGTTCAATTCACCAGAGGAAAATTACCAACAAAATGCAGCTCTGCTTTCTTGACCTGCTGTTAAGATTCCATCGACAGTGAGGGAGCCTCCCAAAATTTATCCAGAATACACTGGAATATCTCCTGAGAAGTTTACATGTTGGGAGCATGTGCAGGTGATAGATGCAGGGAAAATGCTTCCCAGCAGCTGAAGATAAATTAAATAACAAGTCATGAAATAGAAATAAAAATCTCAGCTGTTCTCTTGCAAATGCTTATTCACTTAAAGTACTAAACCAGTATCTACACCACCATACTTCAGGGAGGAACACACTGTTAGCTAATTAAACCTTTATACGAGAACATCAACTGTTTAGAGTCACTGATCTGAAACCTATACTGCAGATCCCCACAAAGTCAGTGTTAGCGCAATGACAAGCATTTAGCACAACACACAGCTTTGACAAAAACCCCTGTAAATACAGAGTTTCACCTTCGGCTATGCTAACATGCTGAATGGAAAGTCATGATGCTAATATTTCTTAAATGAATACAAAATGATACACAGGCACAGCTACTAGATTAGTATTTGAAAGAGAAAGAGCAGTTTGTGTTTGGGTTAGGACCCTTCATCTGAATATCGCCATTGTTTTCAATATATCTTTCTCACACTGAGACTGACTAACTGGCTGCATTTTCTCCATGTTCCATTTTAATTTCAGATACATATACTTTCTTTCTATAGTTTTTATTTTTGTTCTGTTCACATTTTGGTTGGTTAGTCATTTTTTTCTTATTCAATTATGGAATGTGGTTATCGCTGGCTGTGCCAGCATTTATTGCCCATCCCTAGTTGTCCCTTGAAGGTGGTGGTCAGCTGCCTTCTTGAACTGTACATAGACTGCTGTAAGGCAGGGAGTTCTAGGATTTTGACCCAACAACATTGAACAAATGGCATTACATTTCCGAGTCAGGATAATGAGTAGTTTAGAGGTGACCTTGCAGGTGGTGGTGTTTCTATGTTTTTGCTGCACTTCTCATTCTAGATGGTAGTGGTCATGGGTTTGGAAGGTACTATCTGAGGAGCCTTGGTGAATTGCTACAGGGCACCTTATAGATGGTACACAGCCTCTGTGCTGGAGGGAGTGAGGATGGTGGACTGGGTGCCAATCAAGTTGACTGTTTTATTCTGGATAGTGTTGAGCTTCCTGAGTATTATTGGAGATGCACATATCCAGGGAATTTGGGGGAGTATTGCATCTCAGTCCTGAGATGCCTAACAGGTTGTGGACAGGCCTTGTGGAGTCAGGAGGTGAGTTAACGACTTTCATACCATGGTCTAAGTTGTTACATTTCTGAAGAGTGGACGAAGGTGAATTTGGAAATAAGCACTGTGGTGCATCTTTATTTGAAGGGAGAGAGGGCATTGATATTTGACTCAGCTCGGGTAAGTACAAAGGCAGACCATTTGGTGAATCATGCCTGTGCATCCACTCTGAACGAATTCAAAATATACACACTTTGTGGGAGTGCTGGAAAATGTTGTTCAGATGCAAATTTTATGTTTAAATATTGGAAGGATCTCAGTTTAAAAGTTAGGCAATATTGGCTTCTCAAATGGATGACTTCAGGAAGGGATTATGAATTGTGAAGCAATATCCAAGAGAACGCTCATGATTCTACACTTGCCATGTGCAGCAGGAACCATACAATTTTTGTATAAAATAATTCTGAATACAATAAAAATTCTAGTTTTAGCTTATCTGAAGTAGAACTACTATTTACTGTAAATAATCACTTTCCTAGTTTCTGATCAAAGGTTCAGATGGGGGAATAATGTAAACAAACAAAGGATTCAACAGGAAAGACCTGCATTATTACAGCACTTGCTACAACGCCAGGACATGAAAAAGCATCTTACAGCTCATTAAGTACCTTTGAAGTGCAGTCAGTGCTGTGATGTATTGGAATCCATGACCAGTAGTGCACAGTAGGCACCCTGAACAATGCAAAAAATTGACGAGAACATCTGATTCTTTTCATCTTGGTTCCTGTGAAAGGTTACTTTTAAAATAATGTTTCATATTACGTGCTGAACCTACAAATCTCCAGTCTGTTAGGCAGCCACATCAGTTGGAAATGTGGACATAAAGCATCCATGATCGATTTTCCAACCATTTAAGAGATTTCACTCTTAGGATAAAGTTTCCAAAAGTTGTGAATGATCCTAACTTTCTGTCTAATATACAACAGATCAAGTAGTTATACCTGACAAAATACTAATACTGTGATTTTTTTTACCAGAATGTTTACATTATTTCATGCTATGAGGGAAAAAAAAATGTATCTCAGGGACGGTTTATTTCAAGTTCGATATCTGTGGTCGCACTTATATAGAACAGTCAGGAGCTAATAAATGCTGTATTTTCTATTCAACATTTGATTATAGTTTCTCATAACCCTTGTTTTTAAATCTCCATCAATATTAATAGAACACAGATTATCTGACTATGTGAGTTTGCTTTGAACAAATTGACAAATTTCCCCACATCAACAACAGAAGCTGCAGTTCATTAATCCATTGTCGGCTATCCCTCAATACAAAGGAAATGTCTACTCAAGTGTGGTCAGTATGTGAGTCTATGTGAGTCTCCAGGTGACTGAGCAGTTAATTCTTAAGCCACTTATCTTTGGCACATGGGGCAGGATGTCCCATGAGGTAGTGGGATCTGGCTTCCTATTCTTTCCTGCTCTGTCTTATCAGTGAGACATTGCAACTCGGTATGTTGCAGCTTTGGGGTAAGTTGTCACCATTCTAAACAGTTGGTAACGAGCTCCTCCCAGTCATTAATGTCAATATTGTTAATCCTTCTACCTTCAATTCACTATAATTCTCTCTATTCTAATTTTAAAAATCACAGCAATTGATTGATTTTTCTGGTTCGTATGAGAGACTCTAATCAATTTAGACCTGTTCATTTTGTTCACCTCTATTTGTTTACTAAGTGGTTCTGTTACCTGTTGTTTACAATCTCCAAGCAGTTATAACACTGATCATATCACCACATTCCCTTTACCTTCATATGACCTTATTTAAGTCGGTGGTAGCTATTTTAAGTGCACACAGCTTACAAACACAAGCAATATTCTGATGAAAGGTCATCAACCTGAAAAGTTAACCATCTTTCTCTTTCCACAAATGGTGCCCTGACCTGCTGAGTATTTCCAGCATTTTTTTGTTTTTATTTCAGATTTCCAGCAACTGCAGCATTTTGCTTTTGAATGCATGTCTCTTCATTTCCAATTGGGACTGCATACAACTGAAACCATATGATAACCAAGGCTTATGATGCAGTCACAATACTTATCAATTCATTTCATTTGGCAAATGATTTGTTGGGCATTAACAGTTTTAGAGTAATTTGATTGATATGAGGTATCAGCAAAAACAAAAGGGCATTAATTTATCCTTTTTACAGAATACAAATTAATTCATTCCAGCTCAGCATATCATCCACTTACAAATCCTGGAAGAAGACATTCTAGGCAATATTAAGTACAGCAGGAACAGTTTGGCTACCAAACGCGGCATTTCTGTTCAGGATTCATGTAATCATTCTTTGTACAGTGAAAAGCATTACTGAATTGTTCAAAATTCTGGAGAGATCCTAAAACCCTGTAATATAAGAAAAATAAAAATCAAGATTCAATTTACAGTCCATAAATGTTGGCTATACAGACACTGGGATTATATCAGATAAATCTAGTAGGTACCAGAATTAATTTAAAAAGAGAACATTTGCCTTTTTCTGAAGGTAGCTGGAAAGGAAAGAGCTGTACAAAGCTCTGGTAGGAGCTTATCTGGAGAACTTCAGTTCTGAGCATCTGAGTATTGCTTTGGAATTAGTGCAGTCAAAATTCACTAGAATGGTCTTTTTCGAACAAACCTCAACCGAGAAACTGGTCTGACCCACAGCACTATAATCTCTCCCAAGGGTCAATGAGACAGGTTCCAGATCCAGGCAGAAGTGGGTACTGCAGATGCTGGAAATTAGAGTCGAGGTTAGAGTGGTGCTGGAAAAGCACAGCAGGTCAGGCAGTATTGGAGGAGCAGGAAAATCAATGTTTCGGGCAAAAACCCTTTATCAGGAATGAGGCTGGGAACTTCGGAGGTGGAGAGATATCGCTCCACTTCCAAAGTTCTCAGCCTCATTCCTGATGAAGGGCTTTTGCCCGAAACATCGACTTTCCTGATCCTCAGATGCTGCCTAACCTGCTGTGCTTTTCCAGAACAACTCTAACCTAGGTTCCAGATCCATCCTAGCCAGAGCAAGGGTAGAATCATGTGCTGTTACCACCAATTTGATCCATATCAGTTGTCTAGCCAACAGAGTCAAAAGCTCCCACATCCCACAGGAGTCCACATTTCGATGCATGCTGCAGTATCGAGCTATAGAACAGAGATGGTTAAAGTTCCAATTTCTTCCCATGCTATGGCTGAACAGGAATCTCTCCTAGTCCTCCTACCTGCTATTGGTTCATGTTGGAAAGATTTACCAGTTAATTGACTGTGTTATGAGTACAACGTCCTTGGCAATCAAGTTCTGGAGTGATGTTGAACTTTGAGCTTCTGGCGATGCCATGTGATCCTCTCCCCAAAACAGTGATGGGGATAAATTAAAAAATGAGGACAGGTTTAGATTTATATTCATTTGAATCCAGAAGCTGTAGGAGTGATCTAACTGAGTTGTTTAAGATGATTGAATGGTTTTATATTGTGGAAAGGACTAAATATTTCACCTGGTGGGTGACTCCAGAACAAGTAGGGTTCAGGGAAAATAACCTTTTATAATAGAGCTAGACTATCAGGAAGTACTCTTCATATGAAAGTAGAACACATACTCTGCACAAACTGATTTTGGGGCTCATTGACAATTTCAAAACTGAAACTTAGATTTTTTTTGCTCAGTAAGGATGTTAAGAATTCCTGGACAAAGACAGGCAGATGGAGTTAAGATATAGATCAACAATGATTTGGAATTTTTAAATTACTCTGTCAGAGGATGTAAGTGTTCCAGCATTGGTTGCCTAACCCTAATGTCTCTTCAAAAGTGGTGGTAAGCAGTCTTTTTGAAACATTGTAGTCCTGATGTGGTAATATACCTATAGTGCTGTTCTGTAGCAAGTTCCAGGATTTTAACCCAGTGATAGTGAAGAAACTGCAATTTATTTCAAAGTCAGGATGATGTGGGAAACTTTTGGGTGGTGGTGTGTCACAAAGTTACTGTGGAGATAATTATGCCCACTGCTTCACAGACTATCACACATCTGCAATTACCACAAAAGATAACTATTTGCCCGATTGGCCACTGTTCAGGTCAAATGCAAATTCATTCGAGGTTTTATCAACCAACAGAAAATGATGTCATTTGCAATAAATTCACTTAACTTTAACACATGACAGAGAAAATATAGAATCGATGGTAGCTAGGAAAAAGGTGATCAAAAGATGGAATTGATTGTAGCTAGGAAAAGGATTATCCACACAGGAAGTGGATGAGATCCTAATGAGTACTTCACATTAGTATTCACACTGATGGCAAGTAAATGGCAAGATCCTTAGGAGCGTGAATATAAAAAGAGGAATCTTGGGGTGCAAGTCCATAGCTCCCTGAAAGTGGCAACACAAGTGGAAAGATGGAAAAGAGGCATATGCCATGCTTATTTTCATTGGTTGGGCCATTGCTTAGAGTATAAAAGTTGGCAAGTTATGTTGCAGGTGTATAAAACTTTAATTAGGCCATATTCTGAGTAATGTGTGTAGTTCTTGTTGCCACACTATAGGAAGGATGTCAAGGGTTTGGAGTGGGTGCAAAAGTGGTTTACCAAGATGTTGCCTGGATTGGAGTATTTTAACTATCATGAGAGGTTGGACAAACTTAGATTATTTTTGCTAGAGTATTGGAGGCTGAAGAGCAACCTGTGGAAATATGGGCCTGGTGAGGTGCTGGCAGGTGGGACTAGGCTGGGTTGTGATATCTGGTCAGCATGGACGAGTTGGACCGAAGGGTCTGTTTCCGTGCTGTACATCTCTATGACTCTATGACTCTAGATAAAATTATGAGAGGTATGAATGTAATGGGTAGTTGGAATCTTTTTCCCAGGTTGGAAATTTCAAATATTAAGGGGCATAAATTTAAGGTGACAGGGGGAAAGTTTAAAGCAAATGTATGAAGCAATTATTTTACCAGAGAGTGATACATGCCCAGAATATGCTGCAGATATGAAGCAGATAACTTAGCAATATTGAAGGAACATTTACACAGTCACATGAACAAGCAGAGAATAGGGGAAATTGATCACGTGCAGATGTATGTGTTTAGAATGACATCATTGTTGGCACAGACATGGCAGGCCAAAAGGTCTGTTCCTATGCTATGCTGTTCTATGTTCTATGATTGATGATTACTAAGCCACTACTACACAACTTAAACTATACTCTTTAAAACCCTCATAATCCACCATACTCCTGATGTTTGCCTTGTGGAAAGACTTTGGGGAGTCAGGAGGTGAACTAATTGCCATGGAATTCCCAACCGCTGACCTGACACTGTAGCTGCAGTATTTATATAGTTCCTTCAGTTAAGTTTCCAGTCAGAGGCAACCCCAGGATGTTGGGGATTCAGTGATGGCAATGTCATCAAATATCATGGGGAGATGGTTAGATTTTTGCCTTGTTGGAAATAGTCATTGCCTAGTACTTGTGTGGGGAAGAATGTGACCTTCCATTTTCTAGTGCAAGCCTGAATGCTGTCCAGATCTTGCAGTGTATAGACATGGGCTATTTCAGTACCAGAGATGTTGTGAATGGTGTTGAACAGTGTGTAATCATCAGTGCCCATCTCAGTGTCTGGTCTCAAGATGGAGGGAAGGTTGGTGGAGCAGCTGAAGGTGAATAGGCTGAAGACACTACTCTGAGGAGTTTCTACAGCAATGTCCTACAGCTGATTTAGCTCAAAATACCACCTTTGCTCTCGGTATTACTTCAACTTGTTGCATGGTTGTATAGTCTACTCATGTGTGTTCCTATACTTCTGAATTGGCTTGCATCTGTCATGTAATACTGGCTCATAGACAAACAGTGGATATTTTCAAAAAACAGATAAACATTAGTGAGACAGAGAAATTTAGTAAGGGAATTGGAGACATAGAGTTGAGAGAGCTAATGTCACATTTTCCATTAGCAGGTCAAGATAACTGAAGATGCACAAGAGGCCTCAGAGATATCAGCTGGTTGTAGTGCTGGAGAAATTCATAGAGATCAAAAGGAGTATAGTCATTGAGGGATTGAAAGGATGAGAATTATAAAATTGAGATGTCGATATATTGAGAGCTAATGAAAGTCTGTAAACAAAAGATGAATGTTGAATGTTCTTAATGTGAAATAGGGTTGGAAAGCAGTGTTTAATATGAAATCATGGTAATGGAGGTTGGAAGGTAGGTCAGTCTTTACTACGTAGGATTATTTTATGGGTTTCTTTGATAAAATTAGGAAAACTTACAAATCAGATTTCATGCTAAAGAGTAAAAACCCTCACCTGAATTTGCCTGGGCTATGCACATCAGTCTTAATGGAGTTGACAGCATATTCTGGTCTGTATATTCCACACCACACCTGATAAGGCAATAAGTTACAGTCATTACAGTGTAAGCACATTTTAAGCTGCTCAAGTTATGGCATCTGAACCAAACTATTGTGACACACCTATAGAGCAGGTTGGAATTGAACCCAGACCTCTGGTCCAGAGGGAGTGATACTACCATTACCACAGCAACACAAGAGTCCTCTTTTTGGGTATATTCTCATCACATACTAGCTTTTGAAAAAAAAAGAATCATATGGATCAAAGGGAAACTGTTTTTCTCTTAGCTATTTGAAAAAAAGCTGTTCAATTAGCTCCATAGACTCTCCTGGTTTTCACCATCTTCACGCAAGCTTTGACATGAAATGTTTGTTTAATTCTGCTAATCGAAACCTTTCCACCATCCTTTCAGTCTGTGCCTTCCAAAGCTTGCCAAACTGCTGTGCAAACAGATTCCTCCACAGTTCCTCAAGAGGGACCTTTGAAGGGATATGGAAAGGGTCACTACTTGGTGCTATTGCCTCAACAGAGGACAACTACATAATGATATTGATCAATGATATTACTGTTCAAAATCAGACCCAGTTCAAACAGGAGATAAGTTCTGAAAAGGATGGTAGATGTGTGGAATCATACCACAAAAAAGCAGCTGAGGCTAACGTAATTAATTATTTTAAATTTGAGATCAACAATGTTAGTCAGAAAAATGAAGGAAAATGGAGCTCAGGCAGGTTAAAACACACTTACTGAACGATGGAGTAGGTTTGAGAACTGAATCACCTAATCCTGATACAAAGCGTTCTACCAACAGCAAGGTACAGGGATGACTTTATTACACCATCCAGTCATGTATCTTAAATAGGTACTTGGTTGAAACAACCTCATCTGTCACAGCCTGAGATGATCTTTTTCTCCAATTTTTTTAAGGTAAATTAGGCAAAGGTGCCACACTGAACAAAATAACACAGGGACATGTTGGTGTACGCCAGACAAGACATGAATGACAAATTTCCTACCTTAAAGGACATTAGTGAATCAAATGGGTTTTAACAACAATTCATGGCCCCTATTACTGAGGCTAGCATTCAATGCCAGACCTTTATTAACTAAATTTAAACTCAGCAATGGATGTGGTGGGATTTGAACCCCTGTCTTCAGACTATTCAGTGTTTTGCCACCTGCCACCGTCTTCCCCAGTCCGCCCTTGTAATGCACTTGAGGATGTTTTAGCATGTTACATGTGCTATATAAATACCAATTGTCAATGATTTCTTTTTTGTGATTTAACCATAGTACCTTTTTTTTATCCTCTCCTCAAATTTGGAGGCTATTCAGCCCATAAGTTTGTACTAGTTCTTTGGAACAGCTCTCCAATTAGTCCATTCCAGAATACAACTTTGTACAGAAAGTCTCTTCATCTCACACTCTGGATCTTGTTTATTCCTTTTAACCTTGATGATGTCCTGCACAGTGAGACATGGCTCCATGATGGTATTTTTATTATGAAAATAAAGAACTATTTAATCCTTAATTGCATGTCAGAAATCTCTTGAAAGCTAATGAATAGTGACTGGAAATTAGTTCTGCAGCTTCATGAAAAATGCAAGCTCTGACAGCAATGAATAAAATCAATTCTATTTTTTATATTGACATTTCAGAGTACAATGAAGATGCTTTAAATCCTGACATGAATTATAATGGAGGACTTAAATAAGACCATAAGGCCATAAGATATAGGAGTGGAAGTAAGACCATTCGGCCCATCCAGTCCACTCCGCCATTTCATCTTGGCTGATGGGCATTTCAACTCCACTTACCCACACTCTCCCCATAACCCTTAACTCCTTGCGAGACCAAGAAGTTATCAATCTCTGCCTTGAAGACATTTAACGTCCTGACCTCCAATGTGCTCCATGGCAAAGAATTTAACAGGCCCACCACTCTCTGGATGAAGAAATGTCTCCTCATTTCCATTCTAAATTAACCCCCTCTAATTTTAAGGCTGTACCCTGGGTCTTAGACTCCCTGCCTAACAGAAACAACTTCCCAGCATCTACCCTTTATAAGCCATCTTGTAAGTTTCTATAGATCTCCCTTCAACCTTTTAAACTCTAATGAATACTATCCCAGGGTCCTCAGCTGTTCATCGTATGTTAGGCCTACCATTTCAGGGATCATCCGTGTGAATCTCCACTGGACATGCTCCAGTACCAGTATGTCCTTCCTGAGGTGTGGAGCCCAAAATTGGACACAATATTCTAAATGGGGCCTAACTAGAGCTTTATAAAGTCTCTGAAGCACATTGCTGCTTTTATATTCTAACCCTCTTGAGATAAATGATAACATTACATTTGATTTCTTAATCACAGAATCAACCTGCAGGTTAACTTTGAGAGAATCCTGGACTAGCTCTCCCAGTGCTTGTGTTAATTACAAAATGGATTCTTAAATCGTATGTACACATGTTTTGAATATTGTTTCTTAACAAATTGGGTATATTGGATATGTCCCTTCAAAGTTATCAGGCCAAAAGTTTGTAACTCCCTATGTAACAGTACCTTCACTACTGTGAAGCAAGAAAGCCTACCCTTCGACTTTTTGGAGAAATTGGGAATATCATTGACACTTAAACTGGGGCTTTTGAGCTGGACAGCAATAATGGAAAAATTATTCTTGGATGCTAACACTACAAAGGGCAAAAAAGCCATCAACCTCAATACAGATATGGGAGGCATATGGCTGGTTCCAGTAAACATTATCAAAAACACATCTCCGAAGGAAAGCCAGCTGGATTATTATTCCTTAGCACCCATCTTGATCCTGCAATTCTGTTCTGAACAGAAATTCCGTGAGGACATTATTTCTACAATTACAGATAACACATTTCATCGAAGTGATTTGATTTGATTTGATTAGATTTATTATTGTCAAATATACTGAGATACAGTGTTATGTTTTGCATTCTAACCAGACAAATTATACCTTAGATTAGTACATCAGGGGAATCCCTGGCTCCTAAACTGATCGTTATAATATATAGGAGTAGAATTAGGCCATTCAGCCCATAAGTCTGCTCCACCATTTGATCCACTCTTCTCCTGCCTTCTCTCTTTAATCTTTGATCCCCTTACGAATCAAGAACATATCTATATGTGTCTTAAATGCTCTCAATGACTTGGCCTCCGCAGCCCTCTGCAGCAATGAGTTCCACAGATTAATAACCCACTTACTGAAGAAATTCCTTTTCAGTTCATCTCTAAATGTTCGTCCTTTCACTGAGGTTGTACCATTGGGGCCTAGTGTCTCTTTCTAGGGGAAACATCTCCTCCGTGTCCACTCTACCCAGCTCTCTGAGTATTCTATAAGTTGCAATGAAATCCCTCCTCATCCTTCTAAACCCCATTGAGTACAGACCCAGAGTCCTCAAACACTCCTCACATGACAAGCTCTTCATTCTCAGGATCATTCCTGTAAACCGCCTCTGGATCTGCTCCAAGGCATCCTTCCTTAGACAGGGAGCCCCAAAGCTGCTCACAATATTTCAAATGCAGTCTGAGCAGAGCTTTATACATCCTCAGGAACAATGCCTGCTGTTATTTTCTAGCCTCTTGAATTGCATTGCATTTGCCTTCCTTAACTGACAAAACAGCCTGCATGTTAACCTTAATAGAATCCTGAACTAGGATTTCTCAGTCCCTTTGTGCTTCAGACTTCTGAGGTCTTTCCTCATTTAAAAAAAAGCCTATGCCTCTATTCTTCCAATCAAAGTGCCAAACCTCGCACTTTCTCACACTGTTTTCCACATAAAAGATTCCATTAGGATTTCAGTTCCTTCTGTGATAGGGTACGTGAATGTTGTCTGGGTTATTTGTTTGTGACAATAACCCCCTCCCCTCCTTAATTAGACTACTTAATGGTGCCTATCCTGTGTCATTGCTGTGTAGCTCCAAATTTCAGTCTGTTTTTAAGTAATATGTTGCAGGTGGCACTGTTATTATAGAATAATAAATAAACTGCTTAAAACACTATTGTTGAAGAAGTCTACTGGCTTTCCAGTAGAGACTATTTTCTCATTGATATAAAACAAAGGTTGTGTGACCTTTGACTGTTGACTTGGTTTAAAATGCTACACAACAAACTAAATTTCCCCAAAATTAATAAAATAAATAACTATTTTCATTCTCTCAGTCACCACATTTGTGATCTTATTGCTCTGTTATCTTGTTCAAAACCAAATGGTTGTGGGAGCTTCACAGCTGAAGCTGATTCCAAAGGTGCCCCCTCAACACACAATGGAATTTAATTATTCCTGCCACACATCAATGATGTGAGGTGCTTAGCCAGACAGAACAAATCCCGAAAATGTTCAGAGGGAGATACTTGATATCATAGAAACAGGCCCTACAGCCGAACAAGTCAACATCGATCCTCCGAAGAGTAACCCAACCAGACTAATTCCCCGACCCTATTATCCTATATTTACCCCTGAATAATGTACTTAACCTACATGCACCATGCCACTTCATAACTCCCTCATAACTCGCTTGCCAAATTAATTTAACTAGTAAAATCCAAAAGCACTTTAAAGGAATTAAATCTCAGAGAAGAAATTGGAATACATAAAATGCACATAAAACATGTGTCAAAAACATCAGGTTAGCAATGAGATGGCCTCTACTCAAGCTATGAAGGCTTGATTATGGAGTTCATTTTTTATACATCCTAGTTGATGTCTGAGAAAGGAAATTGGGCCTCACTTTTAGGTAGATTATGAGGCTGAAACTGATAAAAGGGCCCTTTTTGACCACTTATCAGTCATCCACTTTGCAATCTTCAGTGATCTCCTGTGGTTGCCAAGAATGTAAAACATTTACTCTGTAAACTGCAAACCCTTCTTGTGGGCAATTGAGAAAGGAGTGGACTATTGACTTCCTTAGGCATTTACTCTCCAATAAAATAAAGTCCCTGCATAATTTCCAGTGTCCAACCTGAGAGGTGGTGCCATGCCAATTCAACACCAACATCCACTTCACTGGAGGAGAGCCTGGGGAGGGCTGTGTCAAGCTCCAATCACACATCGGTCTAATATAAAAGAGGGCTTGCCTGAGTTCACAGAGGTACCATTCCCTCAGGAAAGAGTAACAATCTCCATTTTATACTGTCCAATATGACCTCATGGAATTAAAGCGAGTATCATGGACATAAAATTGACCAAGGGGTAGAAATCAACAAGTAAGATCCCTTCCTTTTCAGGTTGAATACATGAGTGGGATAATGCTTCCCAGAGTGGAGATTAGGAGCACTGCTCACTCCAAAACACATCAATAGTCTTGAACTGGGTTCAGAGTCTAGATTAGAGTGGTGCAGTAAAATCGACGTTTCAGGCAAAAGCCCTTTACTGGGTTCAGTAAACAGCATAATTTCAAAGTCTGAAAACAATATGAGATTTGGAAATTGATTGAACTATGAGGAGCTTGATAACAGCCTTCAGGAGAATGTGGGCGGATGGATAAAATGGGAAAAAAAACATGGCTTATCAACTGGTATCCTGGCACAAATACTGCAAGTTGGCCTAATTGCTGTTCAATTCTACTGAGACAGGTTGAAAGCAAAAGAAAGCATAAAATAGCTGGAGGAGAAAATTACTGCAGAATCTGGCGATTCAAAGCGGGTCAGGCAGCATCCATGGAGAGCAAGAAAGTGAACATTTCGAGTCTAGATGACTCTTCATCAGAGCTGACATGAAAGTAGCTGGCCTGACCTGTGCGAAGTTCAGGAAGAATAGCTGACTGTCATTCAGGTCGATCCCAGGGAGCAGGCTATCCTTCCCACTTTTCTTCACATGTAATTGGTAAGCCTGTAAATATACAACCAATGTTGCAGATTAGAAACGACTGGATTTCTCAGAAATGCTGTATATATTTGAAAAGAAGGCAGGATGGATCATGAGACAAATAAATCATAGAGTCATAGAGATGTACAGCACAGAAACAGACCTTTCGGCCCAACTCGTCCATGCCAACCAGATATCCTAAATTAAACAAATCCCATTTGCCAGCACTTGGCCCATATCCCTCTAAATCTTTCCTATTCATATACCTATCCAGATGTCTTTTAAATGTTGTTATTTACCAGCCTCAACCACTTCTTCTAGCAGCTCATTCCTTATATGCACCGCCCTCTGTGTGAAAACGTTGCCCCTTAGGTACCTTCTAAATTTTTCCCCTCTCACCCTAAACCTCACTCTCTCGCCCTCTAGTTTTGGACTCCCCCATCCCAGGGAAAAGACTTTGTCAATTTACCCTATCCATGCCCCTCATGATTTTATAAACCTCTATAAGGTCACCCCTCAGCCTTCAACGGTCCAGGGAAAACAGCCCCAGCCTATTCAGCCTCTCTCTATAGCTCAAATCCTCCAACCCTGGCAACATCCTTGTAAATCTATTCTGATCGCTTTCAAGTTTCACTGCATCCTTCCGGTAGCAGGGAGGTCAGAATTGCCCATAATATTCCAAAAGTTGCCTAACCAATGTCCTGTACAGCCGCAACATGACCTCCCAACTTGTATACTCAACGCTCTGACAATAAAGGAAAGCATACTAAATACCTTCTTCACTATCCTATCTACGTGTGACTCCACTTTCAAGGAACTATGAACCCACACTCCAAGGTCTCTTTGTTCAGCAACACTCCCTGGGACCTTCCCATTAAGTGTTTAAGACCTGCCCTGATTTGTCTTTCCAAAATGCAGCACCTGGCATTTATTTAAATTAAACTCTTTCTGCCACTCCTCAGCACATTAGCCCATCTGATCAAGATCCTGTTGCACTCTGAGGTAACTTCCTTCACTGTCCACTGCACCTCAAATTTTGGTGTCATCTGCAAACTTATTAAATATACATTCTTTGTTCACATTGAAATCAACTATGTAAATGATGAAAAGCAGTGGATTCAGCGCTAACCAGTTTAATATGAGGAACCTTGTCGAACTGAAGTCCATATAGATCACGTCCACCACTCTAACCTCATCAATCCTCTTTGTTACTTCTTCAAAAAACTCAATTATATTCATGAGACATGATTTTCCCACACACAAAGCCATGCTGACAATCCCTAAACAGTCCTAGCCTTTCCGAATACAGGTAAATCCTGTCCCTCAGAATTCCCTCCAACACCTGTCCACCACCGATGTTAGGCTTACCAGTCTACAGTTGCCTGGCTTTTCCTTACCACCTTTCTTACCACCTGAGTCAAAGCCTCAGGCACATCCCTCTGATAAAGCACTGAGAACATTAACTTATCTTCTTCTCTTTCAGCTGTTACCAACACTTCCTCTTGTTTACCATGCAATGGAAACTCTTTAACCATTCCGAGGTAATATTAAGCTGATTCAAATTGTTATTCATTCAGTTTAATGGGAGAAAGGTGAGGAGCTGTGGGCCTACAACTTCCTGACTTGTACTTCCTGCCAAGTTACATGCTTCGATATTTACAGGAAAGGAAGCTGACACGATGGCAGTGGGACAATCATGGGTCAAGAAACCGGCAAGGCCAGTGATCAGGAGAGGCTCTGTCAACTTTCACAATCATTAACAATAATCACGTTTCCACAATGTTACTTACATGATTACTGGTAAGTTTTACATTTCTGCAGAGAGTTCAATGGGCAATTAAAATTCTAATCCAACCAATTCTTGAAGATACCAGAGGGGCAAAGGTCAGGAGGTCATTGGTGCAAAGCAAAAGTGCAGCAGCATCAATCAGCAAATTGCAGAGTTTTGCAGTACACACTAATCAGCAAATTGCAGAGTTTTGCAGTACACACCATATCACTTGCTGGCTGATTCATACACTAATAACAGCTTGCGTCATTAACATCTTATTATTATCCAGTAATATTTAGTCCAGTAAGTGCTTTATGAAGAACACAAGTTAAATTACTATTTCATTGCCTCAAGGAGAGGGTTATATTTTACACAATATCATAATCCCTTGTCTTTTCCCCCCAGCAAAATGATTGACCCCCGCTGCTCTCATAATCTTGCAGAAAATTGAAGCTGGAACAGCTTTAATGGTGAGTTTTCCAACCTTTCTCCTGAGGGCAGCATGGTCATTAACATTGCTACCTCATAGCACCAGAAACCTAGGTTTGCTTCCAGCCTCAGGTGACTGTGTAGAGTTTGCACATTCTCCCTGTATCTGCATGGGTTTTCTCCGGGTGCTCCGGTTTCCTTCCGCTGTCCAAAGATGCACAGCTTAGGTGGATTGGCCCTGCTAAATTATCCATAATGTCCAGAGGTTGTAGGCCAGTGGATTAGCCATGGGAAATGCAAGGTTACTGCCATGGTTTGTGGGGGGTGGGGGGGGGGGGGGGGGGGGTGGGGAGTGAGGTCTGGGTGGAATGCTCTTTGATGGGCTGATGTGCACTTGATGGGCCAAATGGCCTGTTTCCACACTGTAGGGATTTTATGATTCTGTGAAATCTCCCTCAAACCAGATGACCAGCACCTTCATTGACTCTGCAGCGCCAGCCAGAAGCAGTGGTCATAGCTAGGATTATAGGCATGCTCACCAAGGGTCTCAACAAGTGGGGCAATTAGGGTGAGGACAGGTTCAAGAGGCCACGATTTCATTAAGGGAGGAGTATGTTAGATAATGATCTTGGGGATGATGGTTGTGGTGGGTGAATGGGGAATATCTTTGTTGGATGCAGGAGAGAAAGCACCCACAAAGTAGGTGTACCTGCCCAACACTTGCTTGTCAACAGCAGCTGCTGGACTTCTGATAAGGAAGTGGAAAGATGTGGGCTTTGCCCAGGCTTGGGTAAAAAATCCAGCAGGGGCTGGTTAAGGCCCTTAAGAAACCATTAATTGGCCTTAGATGCCTAAACAAACCCAAAAGTATGTGGGCCACCCAATACCTCTCTGGAGCTTCATGAGACAAATGGATCCACATTTCTTCTCCAGAGTACTGCTGCTCAGTCTCTATCATATCACAAATAGCCAAACTGAATAGCACTTTCACCAGCTGACTGAAACACTGGACAGTACCTGGCACTGTTACAACCAGTCATGTGACTGCAAAGTAATACTAATGCACAAACCTGACAATTGTTCGTTTCCACATTATGTGAAGTATATTACATGTTTAACAATGTTAACACTGAAGAGAATCAGTTGAAGGGAAATATATTTACAACCCAAAGTTTCATATTCAAATTCAGTAGGAATATCCTCACCTATCTTGTCACCTTTAAATACATTCTTTAAAATCTACCTTTGACATCGCTATCAATCACATCTCCTGGTTTCTCCTTATATGCTTGGAATCAATTGTGAAGTACCACAGGAGGTTTTACTATGTTAAGGACACTGCCTGTTAGTCCTGAACCTGAATTTTGTTGAAAAAGACATATTTTTTGAAGCTTTTCATCCTGTATGCATCAGGACAATTTGCAAGAATACTATTTCAAGGGGAATAACAAATATATATATACTGTATGAGAGAACAGTGCTGATTGGTTGTCAGGTGGACTCTGATAAGTAGAGGCATTGCCATAGAGAGTGCTTTTTAATTTCTCAGGGCAATGTCCTTAACAGTTAATGGCTTATTTAAAACTTAAGCAAGGCCTAGCCATTACTGCTTGATCATCTTTAATTAGTTTATTCTCCATGCAAACATCTCTACCAATCAGACACCCCCTGCCAACCAATTAGCATTCTCCTCTCATTCAGTATATCCATAGAATCCCTACGGTGTGGAAACAGGCCCTTCAGCCCAACGAGTGCACACCGCCCCTCCGAAGAGTATCCGACCCAAACCATTCCCCTACCCGACATTCACTTATAACTAACACATCTCTGAACACTATGGGCAACTTAGCATTGTCAAGTCACCTAATCTGCATATCTTTGGACTGTGGGAGGAAACCGGAGCACCCGGAGGAAACCCATGCTGCCACGGGAAGAATGTGCAAACTCCATACAGACAGTCGCCTGAGGCTGGAATTGAACCCGGGTCCCTGGCACTGTGAGGCAGCAGTGCTAACCACTGAGCCACCATGCTGCCATATGTGTTGATCTTCCCCTTGGGTTGATATTCTTGTGAATTGTCCTGAGGAGGATATGATGGAAAGCTTTGATCACACAGGGGTTTTTTCAGTGACACACTGTAAATGTAAGTTTTTGCTGTTACCCATGGATAATAAGTTGACTCACCTTGTAGGCTTGTCTGATGCCTCCATTATCTGCAATGTTCTCTCCTAGTGTATTAATGCCACTGAGCTGCGATTTGAAAAACAAAAACATAACATGGATTAAATGAGCAAATGCAGTGTCTTCCAAGACTGTTTACTTTGTTTTTTGTGATTTTCATCCCACTACAGATCTCACACCAAATAATGCTTGTTAGGGAGGTGGAATTCGCCCATTATGATGCTATTTCCTGAATTTGTAGTCCAGGCAGAAAATGTAGGCCAGGAATTTGCACACAGCTTCCCCAATTCAACTATATATTTGATGAAGTCAGAGCTCTGAAGGAAGTTCTTGCTTTATGTTAACATTTGGGATTAAGCTGGAGAGGTGAATAAAAGGCAAGGGTTACAGTTAAGAAGGAGATGGGTAAGTGTGATTGGAATATTTGTTCATGGAAGATAGTTGCACCGAATGGCCTGTTTGCATTTGCAATTTCTATGTATCTTATTCACCATTTCCATCTCTTTGATGTTTACACCTTTTGGTAAAATACATAATGTAGCTAACTGCCCTGTAGAACCTAATTAAAGATGCCATATATGTGAGTGTTAGACAATGAGTGACGGGAGATGAACTGGAGGTTTGTTGGGGGGAGTGAGAAGGAGAAATCTGGTCTCTTAGCCAATGTGCACAAATATCTAGTTTTCAGGAAAAAGTGATCGCATAGAATTCAGCAAGTGGTACCATGTTTGTTTTCCAACAGCCTATAGCTTAGCCCAACTCAGCAGAGGAATAAAACCTGAAGTCCATGCAACTCTGTTTTATTACTGTAAGCACCTGACCTATCATTTTGCTGACACCTTTATTTGAAACAAGCTGTTCCTTAGGAGTCTCTGCTATCAGTACTCACTTGCCTCATTCACCTTCTTTGTTTGGTCAGAATTGTCAGTTATTAATCCAAATGAACTGAGAACTACAAAATTTGTATTGAACCTTAAAATAAAGCTAAGACTTGTGGATGTTGGAGATCCGAAACACATTTTAAAAAAAAAAACTCTTCAGGAGTTTTCACTTCACAGCTGGTGCCAGACTGTTGCATTTATCCAGCAATTCCTGAATTTCTATTGACCTTGGTCAATCTAGACTTGATCGACTGAGTAAATTTCTGCTTATTATACTATAAAAAGGCTAAGATTTTTGCTATGATGACTGCCCTTACCACAATTGAAGTCATGATGCATAAGAAGCTACTACTGCAGATGCTGCAAGAGCTGCCTGCATCAAAGAATAGGATCAATAAATATTAAGCAACATTAAGATATTTTAACGAGTGGCACCAATAAAATGTCTTTTTCTACTGTTTCTTTGATGTGCAGAGTTTTAAAAGCTGTGTGATCTCACTCTGCTAGTCTAACAGTTTTTTTGTAGAGAAGATTGATTGCCAGAATATCAGATTTGCTTACCACATCACAGCCAATAACTGGCTGTGTCATTCACATTTAGTTCTTCACCCACTTGCTGTCTCCTTGGCCATCTCACTTTGGACCTTGTCTTCATAACTCACCTCCTGCTCACTGCTCTAATCTCTCATGCTGTTTATTGCTCCCCATGATCAAGAGAGCAGAGCCACACATGAGAGGGAGCCAATGATGGGCCTAGAGTGAGATGGTTACGGCGCCAACTGAGTGGGATGGTGAGCGAAATGGAGAGCAGGATGAGAAAATGGATGATGAGCATTTACTGGAGGCATAGTACCATTGACATCCTGTTCCAGTGCGACGTACAGTTCATCACAGAGACTCTGGGGGGGATCACTAACATTGGTTTACAGGAGTATGGTTTTCATAATTTTGGAAGTTCTGATAAGAGTCAACACACAGAGAAGTTTTTAACTTGTGGGAAGAGAACAGCTCGAGCCCATCAAAATAAGATAGCCAAAAAAATCAGAAGAATCTACATTAAAAGAGAGTGTTGAAAAAATGGACCTTACTATTACAGGTGAAGAAGACAACAGAGCAAATTAATTATTGGTTTCATTGCATTCAAGCAAAAGCATACAAATCAGGATTTGGAGGTGCCGGTGTTGGACTGGGGTGTACAAAGTTAAAAATCACACAACACCAGTTTATAGTCCAACTGGTTTATTTGGAAGCACTAGCTTTCGGAGCGCTGCTTCTTCATCAGGTGACGAAGGAACAGGGCTCTGAAAGCTAGTGCTTCCAAATAAACCTGTTGGATTATAACCTGGTGTCATACAAATCAGAACAGAGTGGAATATTATATTGACAGAGTTAAATGGTGAAAGATGGGAGAAGCTTCAAGTGGAGGATAAATGCTGGTAAGGCCTGGTTGAGTCTAAAGTTTTTTTTTAAATGCAGTTTAAATCTATGTAAACAAGAATTTGGTTTCTAATTTGTTGACATACGTGTTGTCCACCTGCCAGATCCCATGAAAAGTTCCCATATTCGTAAATCATGCATTGTGAGAGGGCTTTGAAATTCTTGGCTGATTGTTTAGTCCACCAGTCCATGAGGTTTCCTTCTTTGTCAAAGTTACGACCTGCATCAGGTATACAAATTAGTTTGTTAGAATTCCAGCTCAGTGCCAAAACTCACAATCTCTGAAGTTTAGAACTAACTGGTTAGTCTTACCATTGTCATCGAATCCGTGAGTGATTTCATGGCCGATGACCATGCCAATAGCACCAAAGTTCAATGCACTCGGCTGTCCTTTTTCAAAGAAAGGTGGTTGAAGAATACCAGCTGGGAAAACTGTCATAAAATAAACTAGAGTTAATAACCGGAAAGAGAAATGATCATTATAACATTCTTGTCCTTACCTTGTTTCTTTGTAATCTTTAAAATGCCAGCTCATACTATCCGCTCTCCTGGACCAGGGCCTTCACAAGTTACCCCTCACCCTCCCCTTGCCAACAGTTCCTGTACTTCAAGTAGTGCTTTAGGGGATTTGCCATCCACTTGAAGAGGAGTTTCGGACTTTGGTGCAACATCTCATTCAAAAGTGGCACCTCCAAAACGTACTGCACCCCCTCAGCACTGCACTGAAATGGCAATCCATGTGCTTGAGTCTGCAGTGTTTGGCTTCCCAAAATCTTTCAAATCCAAGGTGACAGTGCTATCCACTGAGTTAACACCACCACCAATAACCACTTGTTAATTTGTGCAAATCTGCCATAGTTCTGGAAAGTTGTTTGCAGACATTTCGTCCCCTGTCCAGGTAACATCTTCAGTGCTTTGGAGCCTCCTGTAAAGTGCTGCTGTACTGCATCTTCTGGAATTTATTTGGTTCCGTTCCTGGTATTTCCTGTTGCCACTTTCGGTTGTTCATTGTAGTGGCCAGTATATTGGGTCTAAGTCCGTGTGTTTGTTGATGGAGTCTGTGGATGAGTGCCACGCTTCTAGAAATTCTTTGGCTGTCCTCTGTTTGGCTTGACCTATGATTGTTGTGTTGTCCAAGTTGAGTATGTCGTCCTTGTCATCTGTGCATATGGCTAATAGTTTTGGACCCAATATATGGCCACTACAATGAACAACTGGAACTGGCAACTGGAAGCAACAGGAACCAAATAAAATCCAGAAGATACAGTACAGCAGCATTTCACAGGAGTCTCCAAAGCACTGAAGATGTCACCTCGACAGGGGACAAAACGTCTGCAAATTGACCTCCCACCTTGGTGAATAAGCTCACAATTATGGCAACCAGCACTCAAGCTACAAATCTTTATGCAAACCTTATGCAACTCTATTTAGCCGTGAATATTACAGTGAAATGTCGAGGGATGATTCGATAAAAAAGTTCATGTCTATTTAAGGGTTAAATTCAAGTAAACATAAGAAAATGTCAAAACACGTGGCAAGTCCAAAACTAGGTATCACAAATGCAAAGATCATCATTAATAAATCCAATGAAGGAGTTTCTGAACCGGAGAGTGTTAACCATTGAGCCAAATCAGAAACTAGGGCAGAGGTAACTGCTCTGGATCAAGGCCTGTCTGAAAGCTCCAGCCTCTTGAACTGTTACTTGGCTCAGGATGAGATTTTCACCCTTTTGTGAATTGATGGCACCCTTTGAGAGTCACTGGAGCTGAATAGCTAAACGAATAGGCAGATTTAGCCAAAATCTGTTACCAAACCAAAGAAGAATATTTCACAAGTATAATGTCCTAAAAAGTCATAGTAGTAAATTTAAGAGAGGCTTTAAAGAGGAGAAAGAGAGAGCTGAAGAGGATAAGGGATCGAATTCCAGGATTTTAGGGATTTGTTGGCTGAAGGCTAGGCAGTCAATGGTAGTGGTGAAAATTAGGGATGTGCAAGAGACCAGTGTTGTGAGGGAACAGCAATGTTGGAAGTTTGAAGAGCTGGAGAACAATACAGAAATAGTGAGGATGTGGAGAGAGTGAACACGTGAATAGGGAATTTAAATCGGAGTCTTTGGTGGACTGGGAGGTAATATAGCTGAGACAATATAACGGTGGTCGTACACAGGAATTAAAGTTAGTTAAGTTATTGGTACAAACAGCATTGGATTTAGGTGTGATGTAGCTTTCTTTCCAACTCCTCAGCATGACAAAGAAATTATTTAAGAGTTTAAAAGTGTCAATAATAGCCATTTATTTGTCATTGGGGCAACTTTGGTTTGCGCTATTTCAGCTTGGAATAACATGGTTGTTACAGCGAAACTCCATGATACTAAAATCAATTTATATTGGGTATATTGAAATGTCTACTTCATTAGATGCTTCACAAGAGCCTTTCACAAAACATTTACATCAAGCTGACCCCTTTTCCTTCCATGGAACTCTGCATGCTGTCATGTCAAATATACTAACTGCATTCTTTCATTGTTTAATTAGTCCCATCTGACACTGGGCCAGGCACATTAAAAAGGTTTTATGTTTGGTCGGAGCTTAATGAGCTAATGCCAGCTGGACAGGTCTTGACACTGAGAGTGAAAAACTGAGAAGAGGCTGAAGCTGAATTCTTACCCTTCAATGAAAAAGATCGAGGATGACCTGAGAAAAGTTGCTAAGATTATGAAACTGTTTTAATACTATAGACATAGAGAAGCTGTTTCCACTTGTGGTGCAGTCCAGTACAAAGAATATAATTAAATCCAAAGAGAGATTTGGAAAAATCTCCTTACCCTCAAGGGTGGTTAGGTTTACATGACATGTAGACAGGTGGCTAAGAAGTTAGTACGCTTACCTTCATTGCTCATTTGAGTATCGGAGTTAGGATGTGTTGTTGAGGTTCTAGAAGAGGTCTCATTGGTGAGACCTCTTCTAGAGTACTGTATGTAGTTCTGGTCATCCTATTGTTTGAAGGATATTATTAAGCTAGAAAGGCTTCAGAACAGATTTACCAGGATGTTGCCCAGAATAGAAGGTTTGAGTTATAAGGAGAGGCTGGATAGGCTGAGACATTTTTCACTGGAACATAGGCGATTGAGAGGTGACATTATAGAGGTTTAAAAATAATGAGGGGTATAGATAAGGTGAACAGCAGGTCTCTTTTCCCTCAGGTTGAGGATTTCAGGACTGGGGGCATTTTTTTTAAGGTGAGCGGAAAAAGATTTAAAAAAAAGACAGGAGCAGCTTTTTTTTTTACACAGAGTCATATGTGTATGGAATGTACTTCCAGAAGACATGAGGGATGAGGGTACAGTTACAATATTTAAAAGACATTTGGTTAAGTACATGAGAAAGAAATGTTTAGAAGGAGATGGGCCAAGAGCAGGCAAGTGGTACTAGTTTAGTTTGGGATTCTGGTCAGCATGGACTGAAGGGTCTGCTTTCATGCTGTATGACTCTATAATAGAAATTTGCTGAAGGAGTATTTGTAGTGAATAATCCATCTAAGTGGAAGCTAGATAAAGGCAAAATGAAGTAGACAGGAATAGAAGAGCTGATCAAATATCTGCCCTGTCAATAACAGATCCCACAGCATGATTTAAAGAAGAGCAGATCAATTCTTCCATGGATAATATTTAGTGCTCGACCAGCATCAGATTATCTGCTTAAATATTTTTGTTTGTAGATTGGGAACATCTTCAATATTGTGAAAACATGTGAAATTTGATATGTGAATGATTGTGTGTTGATGAAAGGCCTTGGTTGCCCTACAACAATGTGTACTTTTAACTTCTTAATTTTTTTGATGAATGTGAGATTTAAAAATGTGGCTATACTTTAAACTATCTCCTTTAACTTAAGGTAAAACAGAATGGCCTGCAATAGAGGATGGTTGAAAAAGAAAACTTTGCCTGGAGACTGGCCCATGAGATTTCCTCGCCTATGAAACTTAAACATAGGCATGGAACAGTTGGGCCAAATGGCCTGCATTGTAGATACTGTATTAACTGTTTACAAAATGCAGATACCCAATTGGTTTGACAATACAAAGGTAGCAGCCAGGCCCATATGTTCTAACAAATAAAGACACGATGAATCAAAATTTCCAACAAGCACTGTTATAATCAATATCCAGCAACAGTTTAACTTCAAATTGTACCTGTGAAAATAAAAGTTGGAAATCTTATGATTATTGAGGGGCAAGAGGGTCAGCTGAAATCTATGAAGAATCAAGTGCAGTTTTCATACACTGGCCCAAAAACAAGTGCAGTTAGTCTTTCTAGACGTGGAGTCTCAGTGTCAGGGACTTAGAGAGGGAGCCTGTGCCAGGCAGAGAAACAGACTACTTTGTGTAAATAGGATGTCAAGGAGAGCTGACTTTCTGATTGATAAAATGTACTTGTGAGGATAATGGACTAAGATGTCACTTGCGTGGGCTTCATTGGCTGGGCCTGCATTTATTGCCCACCCCTATTTATCCTTCAACTGAGTGGCTTGCTAGGGCCATTTGAAAAGGTGGTTAACAGTCAACCACATAAGCAGGCCAGCAGATTTCTGCTATAAAGGATATTGACAATGGTTACATGGTTGTTATTATATTGATTTCAAATTCCAGATTCTTGTTGAATTTGCATTTGAATATCTGCATGGTAGGACTTAAGCCCATATCCCCAAACTCTCCCTCTGGGTTACTACCTTAGTGTCACTGTCACTGTAATACCACCATCTTCACTTTTTCATGTTGGCAAAAATCTTAACACATAATTTTTGTGGAATTCTTACAGCTGGTCATGGAGAATTCATTTTACTTTTTCAAAGTTATGGCTCTCTACAGGAATTGAAACAATGGGAATAAAACCCTTGGAACACAAAAGCTTAGTCCCTTTGCTTCAGGAAAGGGTGAGCTGAAATGTGACCAATAGCTACTCCTAAGATCATGAAAGAATTTAATAGGGCAAACGCATAGTAGATATTTGTGATTGAGTGCAGACCCAGGGGCTATAAATACAACTATTAATAAGTCCAAAATAGAATTCAAGAGAGAAATGTCTTTACTCAAAAACTGGTGAGATTGTGGGACTCACAACCACAGGGAGTAGTTGAAGCAAATAATAAAGATGCACAGAAGAAGGAGCTTTAAGTGGGAAAGGAACAGAAGAATACACCCAATGAGTTTAGATGAAGAGGTTTGAGAAGTGGCGCATGTGAAACATAAATACCAGCACAGAACAGTAGGGTGAAATGGCCTGAATTACAGATAGCTTATTAATTGTTTGCAAAATGCAGATAACCCATTTCTTCAAGGGTAGCAGCAAGGGCTATAGTATCTAATAAATAAAAACACAATGAACCATCATTTTCAACAAGCATTATTATAATCAACAGCTGACATTAGTTTAAGTTTAAACTGTATTTGTAAAAAAAAGAGTCAGCAGGCTGGATAACACAAGTAACATGCAAAACATTTCATTTTAATGATGCAAGTAAGGAATTATTAGATTTTTAATGAAGAGTTGTTACCTATTTGGTTTCTGCTGGATGAATAGAAGGCATTTACTACTGCAGCTCCAGAAATCCACCTAGAAAGCCATTCAAACATAAAATTATTATTCTCCACATATTCCATCCCTCTGTTGTGACTTTAACCTTATGCATTGCCTCCAGGCAATTAGAACAGGGGTCTAGTTTCATTAAAAAGGACTTAATAGACCTTCTTCTCCCTCCCTCACTTTTCCAAAAACTCAGAGGCAGAGTTGCTAAAGTGTGCAGTGAAAACTTCTGTAAAAGTGATGTCCATGGGAATCAGGGGAAAACGTTCCACTAGTTGGAGTAATACCTGGCCCATAGAAAGATGGTTGTGAATGTCAATCACCTCAGGTCTAGGACATCTCTGCAGGAGTTCCTCAGGGTCATGTCGTAGGCCCAACGTTCTTTAGCTACTTCAAAATGAACTTTCCTCCACCATAATGTCAGAAGTGGAGATGTTTGTTGATGATTGCAAAATGTTCAGCACCATTCGCAACTCCTGAGACACTGAAGCAGTGCATGTTCAAATGCAGCAAGAGTTGGACAATATCTAAGTTTGGGCTGACAAGTGGCAAACAACGTTTGTGCTACACAAATCTCAGGCAATATCTATCTCAAGCAATAGAGAAACTAACCATCATCATTTGATGTTTAACGACATTATCATCTCCAATTTTCCCCTAACATCAACAACCCCCATTTTGGGAGTTGCTATTGAGCAGAAACTGAACTAGACTAGCCATTAAAATAGGCGAGATTGTGGTTATGGAAAAGCACAACAGGTCAGGCAGCATCCGGTGAGCAGGAGAATTGATATTTTGGGCATTCCTGATGAAGAGAAATGCTGCCTGACCTGCTGTGCTTTTCCAGCACCACACTCTCAACTCTGATCTTCAGCATCTGCAGTATCACTTTCTCCTAGCCACAAAAATACTATGGCTACAAGAGCAGCAGTAAGGTTACTCAAATGCTAATTCAGCAAAGCCTGCCTATCATCTACAAAGAAGCATGAATTTGATGGAATATTCACCAATGGCCTTGATCAGTGAAGTTCCTGGAATAGCCAAGAAGTTGACTTTATCCAGTAAAACAGTAGTCTTATGAGGCACCTCATCTATTATGTTAATAATTTATTCCTTCAAATAATACTGCAAAATGGCAACAATATGTACCATGTAGATGCTCTGCAGCAACTCCAAAAATATCTGCAAAAACCCTCTAACCTCTACAACCTGGAGGAACAAAGAGAGCAGATAATGCCACTACCCTGACTCTTTTACCATCCTGAGTGAAAACTGTATCATCATTCCTTTACTGCTGCTGGTCAATATCCTGGAACTTCCTCCTGAATAGTACTGTGCTTGCACTTAAATCACACAGGATGCAGTAGCTCAAGATGGTTCACTACTAGCTTTTCAAGATTACTTAGGGATAGGAAGTAAATGCTAATCTGGCCAGCGATGTCAAAATCCCACAAATAAATACGACCAGGTTGTTGAAGTAAATAATTTTATTTCTTTCTGTGGGTTGACTCCACCCACCACTTGGGTGTCATGGTAGCAAACAAGTTCCCTCAGGAAGCTCTGTCACAAAACTGTGGGCCTTCTGAACAAGAGGAGTCAATTTTATCCTAACCCAGTGTCCACATACTTCATGGGAGTAAGTACTGTGTTGGTTTTATGCCACCAACTTTACTCTTCCTTGAAGATAGTGGGTGGGGCATCAAACTGGGCTTCTGCCTGATCCAGTGAATTGTCCACCAAGGCAGTTGGATGAAAATTAATCAGCCTCATTTAAATGGATAGAAATGAATGATTGAAATTTCACACCAATGTTGCTGTTCACCATGGTATTCTAGTCAACAGAATCATCTCTTGATTTAATACATACAAGACAGTACAGACTTTTATCAATGAACTAGTATAATTTAAAAATACAATTCCTAATAACATTATGGGATACCTACATCCCAAGGACAGTAATGATTCAAAACTACATGACCGTCTTTTCCAGAACAATTAAAGATTGGCTATAAATGCTGGCCGAGCCAGGAGCACCCTGAATCACATGAACAAATGAGAGAAAATGGAGAAGTGGAAAAATACTTGACCCCAAACCTCGTAACTTGAAGAAATGAAGGAGAGAGAGAAAGGTGCAAAAAGATAAACAAATTTAATTGAAGAAAATAGCACACTGCTTTGAGAGATAAAAAAGAGAGATACACACAGATGTGTAATCTAGTGCAATTACTGCAAAGTAACCATTAAATCCTAAAAATATAGAGAGAAGAAACATGGGAATACTGGAACATGAATTGCCAACCACCACTTCAAGACCATTTGCTATTCAATGAGCTTATGACTGGGCTGTGAACTAACTTCATATGTGTGCCTTTGTCCCACATTTCTGAATTAAACTTTTGGCAAAAAAAATGCATTTTATATTTAAAGTTTATTTTCAATCAAGCATCAATTGTTCTCTGTTTAAGGGAATTCCAAACTTATATGGTATTTGCATATTTCTTGATTTCATTTTTATCAAAGGCAGACTTAATTTTTGGCTGCCCCCCTAGTTCTAGACTCAACTACTATCAGAAATAGTTTCTGTCTATCGGGTTTTGAGAAGGTTTGTAGCTAAGGTTGAGGATTTGGATGTAGGTTTGCTCACTGAGCTGCAAGGTTCATTTCCAGATGTTTCGTTACCCTACTAAGTAACATCTTCAGTGGGCCTCAGGGGTGCAATGCTGAGAATTCCTGCTTTCCATTTATATGTTTGGGTTTCTTTGGGTTGGTGATGTCATTTCCTGTGGTGATGTTATTTCTTATGGTGAAGTCACTTCCTGTTCCTTTTCTCAGGGGGTCGTAGATGGGGTCTAACTCGATGTGTTTGTTGATAGAGTTCTGGTTGGAATGGCATGCTTCTAGGAATTCTCGTGTGTGTCTTTGTTTGGCTTGCCCTAGGATGGATGTGTTGTCCCAGTCGAAGTGGTGTCCTTCCTCATCCGTATGTAAGGATACTAGTGAGAGAGGGTCATGTCCTTTTGTGGCTAGTTGGTGTTCATGTATCCTGGTGGCTAGTTTTCTGCCTGTTTGTCCAATGTAGTATTTGTTACAGTCCTTGCGCAGCATTTTGTAAATGACATTAGTTTTGCTCGTTGTCTGTATAAGGTCTTTAAAGTTCATTAGCTGCTGTTTTAGTGTGTTGGCGGGTTTGTGGGCTACCATGATGCCAAGGGGTCTGAGTAGTCTGGCAGTCATTTCTGAGATGTCTTTGATGTAGGGGAGAGTGGCTAGGGTTTCTGGATGTGCTTTGGCTGCTTGTTTGGGTTTGTTGTTGAGAAATCGACGGACTATGTTCATTGAGTACCCATTCTTTTTGAATACATGGTATAGGTGATTTTCCTCTGTTCTGCATAGTTCCTCTGTGCTGCAGTGTGTGTTGGCTCATTAAAATAATGTTCTGATGCAGCTTCGTTTGTGGGTGTTGGGATGATTGCTTCTGTAGTTCAATATTTGGTCCGTACGTGCTGTTTTCTTGTAGACACTGGTTTGAAGTTCCCCATTGTTGTTCGCTCTACTGTGACATCTAGGAATGGCAGTTTGTTGTTGTTTTCCTCCTCTTTAGTGAATTTTATGCCAGAATAATGTTCGAGTAACGCATGTACACTATTCCAATTGGTCAGCGAAAGGTTGGTGGTTTGCGGCCACCTAGGGATGAAGTGATCTCTGTTCTCACTCCAACAGCTTTCTTGAGGGTGGCATGGGTGCTCAGTGGTTAGCACTGCTGCCTCTCAGCACCAGGGTCCCAGGTTCGATTCCAGCCTTAGTCGACTGTCTGTATGGAGTTTGCACATTCTCCCAGTGTCTGCGTCGGTTTCCTCTGGGTGCTCTGGTTTCCTCCCACAATCCAAAGATGTGCAGGTTAGGTAAACTGGCCATGCTAGTGTTAGGTGCATTAGTCAGAGGGTTTGGGTAGGTTACTCTTCAGAGGGTCGGTGTGGACTGATTGGGCTGAAGGGCCTGTTTCCACGCTGTAGGGAATCTAATCTAATGTCCTCATCTTGAGACTGGAACAACTGTCCCATGATCATGAATAGGGGATGTATGAAGAACATAATGAGATAATGACTGAATGCATGACAACAGCTTAAAGATGGTGTTTAAAAGAATAAGGGAGTAAGGGATACTAGAAAATAGTAAGCACATTGGCTTAAAATTAATGCTGTGCAGAAGATAAGCCTCTTAAGATAAAATGCCCTTTGAATCTTAAATTTCTTTCTAAATCAAAAATTCAGATGCCATCAAACTTGGATTTCAAAACTTTGAGATTAATTCTTTGTCATGATTTCAATATTGGGAATTGTCTTCCCTCCATTCCTGAAATCTTCAATCAGAATAATTTTGAGTGGTACAGTGTGCAACATTGTGGGTGTGCAAGGAAGATTTATTAAAATGAATGTGAACTTTTATTAAAAAGGTAAAGTTGTTGTTAACCAATCAGACCATAGGACGGCTGACTGATTGGCAAAAGATGACTGGTAGTGGCTTAACCTGAGGGTTACCATACCACAAGTAAAGGGAGAGGTTGAGAAGGAGAGTCCTTCATGGTAACTTCAATCAGTGTAGGAATTGAACCCTCACTATAGATGTTGCTCTGCATCACAAACCATTTGTCCAGACAGCTCAGCTAACTGCAACACCCCCCCCCCCCACAACATCTATTATCATGATACTCAAATACAGTTGAAAGCAGTTGTATTAGAACAGCCAGAAATTGGGACGGAGGCAAGTTGAAAACTACCCAACACAGAGATGATTCCTTTCACAAGCCAAAACCTTTTTCTGGTTTCCAGTGCAGAAATAAATCAGAATCAGAATGATACAGCACAAATAACCATTTGGCCCATTGTACCTGTGCTCATTCTTTTGTTGGATGCATCCAATTAATCCCACTGTCCAGCTTTATCCCTATAGTCCTATAAATATTTCCGCACAAGTATTTACCAAATTCTCTTTGAAAGTGACAACTGAATCTGTTACTATTGCCCTTTCATGCAGTGCATGCCTGAACAAAACACCATAAGTAAGCAAGAAATAAGTTCTCCACATCACACCCTAAAACGGCCTTCTCAGGTGACAGACCGTCCTGTCTGGTGTTGTAAGGCAGCAAATGTTCAGGTTTAGAAACAACTTCAAGTGCACAATAGAATAATAAAGGAATACTTACACTTCTTTGTTAACCTTTTGTCTGAGTTTTTTTAGATTCTTCCATTGTCCCAGTTCCATATTATTAAGAATGTTGGTGAAATATTCGTCGATGCTGAAATTCAACTGAATGAAAACAATGCAGACCAATTATCTTGGACCTATTTCATATTCCAGTTCGGTTATCAGCCTCATATACCCTTTATACAAGTTCTCTAATCACATGGCGGACTGGACGTTGATTTGTTGCTAGCACTGCTCTAGTATCCACATAGGAAAGCTTTACAGCATAGTTGCAAAACAACTACTTCCAGTTATATAAAAGACAGAGGGAGGTGGAGAAGCTTAAAAGCAGTAATTCCAGACCATAAGGTCCAAACAGCTGAGGGGATAACTGACAGTGGTTAAGCAATGCAATTAAAACCAAACATGCTTACAAACAGAAGGTAACTGCATTAAAACAGCACAGTTAACATGGGAGGGCCTCAAACAATAGATATAAAGAATTGTCCCCAGTATCCCGGCAAATATAATGTCAAATCTGATTCACTAACTGTTATCACATGGCACTTGTTCGGGCTTGCAAACTGGTCTCTATTTCATATAATACAACAGTTATTGGACTTAAAAACGACTTTATTGGCTACAAAGTGCTTTGCGACATTTGATGGTTGTGCTTAATGCTATAGGAGTTAAATCTACTTTTAACTTTTTTAACACATGGTAGAGACGTAGCTTGTATGGAGGATCATTGGGAAAGGTGTAAAGATCAAGGATAGAAAAATCCAGAACCTACAAGGCCTAGAAGGTTGAAGGTATGACCATCAACGGTAAGACAGAGACTGGCTGTGAGGCTCGAGTTGGGAAAAAAAAAATCAGAAAAATGGAGTAGGATAAAACACAGACAGAAAAAAATATTAACTTTGTTCTTGTCGTAATTATTTCCCAATGGTTTTTGCAAGATGCTTTCAATATTGATGCTGTGTAAGGCTAGGAACAGATTTAGCCATGATGGTCCCCATGCTCAGATAACCTGTTGATGTTCACTTTGTACAACTTTGAATGAAGAAAGATCATTGCTGAGATTCCAATTGCCAACCACCAATGGGTTCCCAAGTGACGCCACTTCCTGTCATGGCCTACCAAATCTTTTGCAGCTCAAATCAATTTAACATACAATCTAGATGGGCCAATGGGCTGAGGAGTGGCAGATGGAGTTTAATTTAGATTAATGTGAGGTGCTGCATTTTGGGAAAGCAAATCTTAGCAGGACTTACACACTTAAGGGTAATGTCCTAGGGACATTGCAAAGAGACCTTGGAGTGCAGGTTCATAGCATCTTGAAAGTAAAGTTGCGGGTAGATAGGATACTGAAGAAAGTGTTTGGTATGCTTGCCTTTATTGGTCAGTGAATTGAGTATAGGAGTTGGGAGATCATGTTGCGGCTGTACAGGACATTTGTTAGGCCACGTTTTGGAATATGGCGGGCAATTTTGATCTCCTTACTGTCGGAAAGATGTTGTGAAACTTGAAAGGGTTCAGAAAAGATTTATAAAGATGTTGCCAGTGTTGGGGGATTTGTGCTCTAGGGAGAGGCTGAACAGACTGGAGCTGTTTTCCCTGGAGCATCAGAGGCTGAGAAATGACCTCAGAGGTTTATAAAATCATGAGGGGCATGGATAGGATAGATAGACAGTCTTTTCCCTGGGCTGGTGGGGTTCAGAACTAGAGGGCATAGGTTTAGGGTGAGGGAAAAAGATATAAAGAGACCTAAGAGGCAGAATTTCAAACAGCGTGTGGTATGTGTATGGAATGAGCTGTCAGAGGAAGTGGTGGAGGCTGATACGAGTGCAACATTTAAAAGGCAACTGGTTGGGTATATGACTAGGAAAAGGTGAGGACTGCAGATGCTGGAGATCAGAGCTGAAAATGTGTCGCGGGAAAAGCGCAGCAGGTCATGCAGCATCCAAGGAGCAGGAGAATCGATGTTTCGGGCATGAGCCCTTCTTCAGGAATCATGAATATGAATAGGAAGTATATGAATAGGAAGTATTTGGAGGGATATGGACCAGGTTCTGGCAGGTGGGACTCGATTAGGTTGGGATATCTGGTCGGCATGGACGGGTTGGACCGAAGGTTCTGTTTCCATGCTGTACATCTCTATGACTCTATGATTCTTGGATCTATTCTAACAAAAATACATTAAACTAACCAAGAACTAAAGAAAACCCTGAAAGAGTTAATACCATTAAAGAAAGTCAATGCTATCTTGTGATACCATTAGGCTGAAAAGCAAAGAGGACCCACTTGGATGAGTACAAGATTAGTTCATATTGAAAAGACTTGTGAACTTTTGATTCCTGATAGAGTATCAACATTGTTTCTTCAGAAAACAGGCAACTTGGCCTCATTTAACATTCCTGTCCATCAAGCTGCTTTAAACTAGCCCTTCAACACCTAAAATGAATGATTCCTTGTTTCTATGCTTCTGCATATTTTTGTTTCTGCTTTATCTCTCTATGCAGTGGTTTCTGTAAACCAATGCATCATTTGTCTTATTTGACATATTTAGAACTGCTGAAGCCCTATATTTACATCTTTGATATTAATGTGTGCAAACCAGTTTTGGCTTGAACCCATGTGTGGAGTTTATCTCATAGCGATAACATGGGACATTGAGGTGAAAGAAGGCACAGACCAAAAACACTAAAAGTACTAAACTGTGGGTGCAAGGGAAGGATGGTCAATTTATTGAAGCCAAAATCTTGTTAGCAATTGTACATTCTGCAAAGACAAATCATGTCAATGTAGAAGGACTTTAAACAAGGAAAAAGATAGAGACAGACAAATAAGCATATCTCCTTCTCTCAGCATTGGAGATTGATAACAGCATTAAAAATAACAAAGCTGGGTGAAACTCCCGATATAAATGCAATCTTGGCCTTAGGATTCTGACAAGAAGGCCCAGGATAAAATAACACATGGAGACGGCACCAAAAAGAATAGTGATGTAATTCAAAACTAACAAAGTGTGCTTATAAAAAAAGGTCTTACCTTGTGTTATACAGGGCTTCTGCTAAAAAGGCTATAAAGAAAGATCGTGTGGAGATATTGGGGCTGCAGGTGGTAAAATAACTTGATCAATTATTCCTAAGTCATACACGGAGAGCTTGTCGTAGACTGAGGCTAAGGCATCAGCTTCCTTGAGATCAGCTGTGGATGAACTTTGCACTCACATTTCTGAATCGTACAGTTGTACACACAGGTCCCACTCCAGAGTACAATATGAGTGATAAATCTGTACATTATCGAGGAGTTATGATTGTGAAAACAGTTTCTTTAGATGACATTAGGTAGGTAGACACTAAAAATAATCACAGTGGAGAGGGACATGGGGTATCTCACCTGCCTCAAGGCTAATGGCAATTCCTTAACCATCTCACATCAGTAATTCACTAATAATTTAAATCATAGCTACCTACAAGATCATGCTGTGTGCAAAATAATTATACAAATTGGCTATCAGGTTCATTGGGGCATCCTGAAGTCATGAAAGATGCAATATTAACGACAGTTCTTATTTCGCTGTGAGCATTATTTGACTGGATGATTTGAGCTCATCTAATTCACTACCATAGATCAAGAAAGGAATATTAATGCAATCCTCTTTTCAATCCAGCTAAACTGTATTTAGGGCCTGTTTGGAATGCAAGCACAGAAACTTTGTATCTGCAAAAACCCGCAATGCTTGACAATGTCGTCAATGGTGATCAACTCATCACAGAAGCCCTTCTCCACTAAACACAGAACCTCACCCGAAGCAAACAGAGTTTTTGAAGTTATGATCCTCCAGTGTGAGACTAATATTTGATCCAAAATTAGATGCCCTTCAGTCTTCATGCCATTTTTTGTTGTCTCCTTAGCAATCGAACTCAGTTGCATCCGATTCTAGAAATCACCTACAAATTTATTTCATCAGTATATCCTGATGTTAAACTCGTGATATGCATTGTTTAACTCTTTAAGTTGACACATTTCACACAGCAATTCTGCAACCTGCAGCTTCCAGCATCTCTTTCCAGAGAATTGCTAGTTGCCACTGGTTGTATTCCACCCGCAGTCAACAATGAGAACAGCAACTTGCATTTAGAGAAACCTCTTAACGGAGTAAAACCCCTGAGCTATTTCAAAGGAAGGCCAGAGAAGCAGATATTAAGATAGATAGATTGGGTTGGGATATCTGGTTGGCATGGACGGGTTGAACCGAAGGGTCTGTTTCCATGCTGTACATTTCTATGACTCTATATCCAATGATGTCTTAAAAGATCCAGGTTTGCAAGAGCATCTTAAGTGAAAGGAAGAGGCATTGCAAGGGAGAGCACTAGGGAAGATACTCCAGAGGTTTGGAGCCAGGCAATTGTATGCATGTCTGCCAATGATAGAATGATGAAAATCAGTGGCACACAAGACTTGTATCAGAGCTGGCAACTCTGAAAATTGCAGGGCTGGAGGAAGTGACACTGACAGGGAGGGGTGAGGCCCTGGAAAGATTGGAGAACCAAGAAGAGAAATTCAAATTTCTAACTTCAAAATGCACAGGGTGTATTGACATGATGTCGAGGCTTTTGTGCGTGCTGTTGCAAATTAGCTGCCCCTCATATCCTTCCGAAATCTTATGCGGTTTACACATTGTATGGGTGGGATGACAGTGGGAATTATAAATGAAAAGCCCATACATCTGAATCTCCTAAATACCAGAATCTTTTAACTGTAGAGTGTCTCTTAATATTTTTTCTCCAGCTTCCCTGATGAACAGGATGGACCACAGGAGTCAGTAGTGAAACTGGGAAAGACTGGGCCAGGTGAACGGATCAGGAGGCTGTGAAGATTATGGTAGTTTTGTGAGGTGGAACATTAATCAGTGATGAGATGATAGCACACCATTTGTGAAGCGGGGGGAAGGCATTTACATGGCAGCCTGTTTGTGGGGCAATATATCTTCCTGACACACAATCACATGAAGGCATTATGAATCTAGCTGTTCTTCGCTCCTTTTTCCCTGCTGGGTTTCCTGAATGCCTAGAAACCCAGCCAGAATGAAAAAGAAAATAAAAGTAAAAACGGCTTCCCAGGGTCCTTAAAATGTTTTGCCAGTTGAATTTCCTTTTGTGACTTGATTGGTCAGTCACTGCCTTCATCAAAACCTGAAGTGGGCTGAGGTGGTTTGTCCTTCATTTTGTAAATTTTAACTTCCAGTTGACTCAAAACACACCCATTTTCTGGGATTAAAATTGACCATTTTGGTTTTTAGATTCTATTGTGAAAATTTGGGATGTAATTGACTTGATTTATTGTTGTCACATGCACTTAAGTACAGTGAAAAGTGTTGTTTTGTATGCAGTACAGGCAGATTATACCATACAAAGTGCAGTAGAGTAATAGAGTGAAGAATGCAATGTTATGGCTGCAGAGAAGGTAAAAGAACATTGTCAGTAATTCTGATAGACTTACAATTGGGTTTAGAAGAGTAGAATGATTATACAATATGTAAGGATAAGATCTGCTGTAGAATTGTACCAATGTTTTATGAATTCAATGAGTTTGCAGACAAAATGACTGAGACAAAATAAGCTGGAAATGATAGTAGTCACTTACCATTTTGTACTCAGTATTCAGTTTGGCATCATCTTTGATGTCAGGTGGATATCCGATTCTCTGTCTGATAGCTCTAGCCTAGAAAAAAAAACTCATGCTATAAAAACTTAAAGAACTGTGGATACTGGAAATCAGAAACAAAAACAGAAATTGCTGGAAATACTCAGCAGATCTGACAACATCTGTGAAGAGAAATCAGTTTTAATTTTTTGGGTCAAGTGACTTCTTCAGAACTGATGGTAGCTAGGAAAAAGCTTTTTTTATGCAGAAGATAGGATGTGGGGACGGGGTAAGGGGTAAACAATAGGTGGAGGTAGAGCCCAAAGAGACAGAAGAACAGTTGGACAAACAAATGAGAGAATAATGTTCAGCTACTGATAAGGACTATTAGTGTAATAGCAGACCATGTGATAACAAGGCTTGGTGTGTGGGATAAGGTAAAAACAATGACTGCAGATGCTGGAAACCAGATTCTGGATCAGTGGTGCTGGAAGAGCACAGCAATTCAGGCAGCATCCGAGGACAGGCAAAATCGACGTTTCGGGCAAAAGCCCTTCATCAGGAATAAAGGCAGAGAGCCTGAAGCGTGGAGAGATAGGCTAGAGGAGGGTGGGGGTGGGGAGAGAGTGGCATAGAGTACAATAGGTCAGTGGGGGAGGGGATGAAGGTGAGAGGTCAGGGAGGAGAGGGTGGAGTGGATAGGTGGAAAAGGAGCTGGGCAGGTCGGACAAGTCCGGACAAGTCGAGTTGCTGGAGGTTAGAAACTAGGATGAGGTGGGGGAAGGGGAAATGAGGAAACTGTTGAAATCCACATTGATGCCCTGGGGTTGAAGTGTTCCGAGGCGGAAGATGAGGCGTTCTTCCTCCAGGCGACTGGTGGTGAGGGAGCGGCGGTGGAGGAGGCCCAGCACCTCCATATCCTCGGCAGAGTGGGAGGGGGAGTTGAAATGTTGAGCCACTGGGCGATTTGGTTGATTGGTGCGGGTGTCTCGGAGATGTTCCCTAAAGCGCTCTGCTAGGATGCGCCCAGTCTCCCCAATGTAGAGGAGACCGCATCGGGAGCAACGGATACAATAGATGATATTAGTGGATGTGCAGGTAAAACTTTGATGGATGTGGAAAGCTCCTTTGGGGCCTTGGATAGAGGTGAGGGAGGAGGTGTGGGCGCAGGTTATACAGTTCCTGCGGTGGCAGGGGAAAGTGCCAGGATGGGAGGGTGGGTCGTAGGGGGGCGTGGACCTGACCAGGTAGTCACGGAGGGAACGGTCTTTGCGGAAGGCGGAGAGGGGTGGGGAGGGAAATATATCCCTGGTGGTGGGGTCTGTTTGGAGGTGGAGGAAATGTCGGCGGATGATTTGGTTTATGCAAAGGTTGGTAGGCTGGAAGGTGAGCACCAGGGGCGTTCTGTCCTTGTTGCGGTTGGAGGGGTTGGGTCTGAGGGCGGAGGTGCGGGATGTGGATGAGTTGCGTTGGAGGGCATCTTTAACCACGTGGGAAGGGAAATTGCGGTCTCTGAAGAAGGAGGCCATCTGGTGTGTTCTATGGTGGAACCGCTCCTCCTGGGAGCAGATACGGCGGAGGCGGAGGAATTGGGAATACGGGATGGCATTTTTGCAAGAGGTAGGGTGGGAAGAGGTGTAATCCAGGTAGCTGTGGGAGTCGGTGGGTTTGTAGAAGATGTCAGTGTCAAGTCGGTCGTCACTGATGGAGATGGAGAGGTCCAGGAAGGGGAGGGAGGTGTCAGAGATGGTCCAGGTAAATTTAAGGTCAGGGTGGAATGTGTTGGTGAAGTTGATGAATTGTACTGCCGAAATTCAGCAAGAGGTATCACCTTCTAAACCTATGACTACTACCATCTAGAAGGACAAGAGCAGCAGATACATGGGTAAACCAGCACCTTCCAAGTCACTCATGGTGAAACATGGTGAAATTTCCTATGGAAATGTATCATTGCTCCTTTGGTGTTTCAAGGTTAAAATCCAGGAATTCTGTCTCTAATGGTATTATGGGTTTACCTGCAGCACATGAGCTGCAGCAGTACAAAAAGGTAGCTCACCACCACCACCACCACCACCTTCTCCAGGGCAACTTGTGATAGCCAATAAATGCTGGCCAACTCCTGCACCAGCATGAACAGATGATAAAAGACTATGAAAGGTCAAAAACCTGAAATCTTCACTCTGCTTTTCTCCCCATTGGTATTGCTAGTCCAGCTGCCTATTTTCAGCAATATCTATTTTATTTCTACTGTTAATAATGAGTTCAAGCTGAGGAAGTATCCAAGTGCTGCCTTTCAAATTAGATGCTAAAACAGAGAATTTGACAACCCTTTCAGCTCGTACTAAAATATCCCACAGGGTGATGTGGTGAAGACCGGGTGAAACCTTTTCAGTGTTCTGACACTATTCATCCCTCAGCCAACAGCAGTCAAAAAGACAAATTAACTAATCATTACAGCACTGTTGTTTGTGGGAACTTGCTGGACAGAAATTGACTGCCCTGTTTCTCTTCATTACAACAGTGATGGAACTTTAAAAACACTTTATTAGCTGTGAAGTGGTTTGAGACACCCATGAAGTCATGGAAGGAGTTCCATATGTGGGAATTATTTCTTTATTAGTAATAGAATTACTATCAAAACACAAGTTGTGCTTTCTCTGAGGACCTCAAGAGATTTGGGGCAGGAGAAGTCACGTTATTACTGTTAGGATACTAAAAGAAGCATAAAATATTGTGGCACAGTAAGGGGCCATTTGGCCCACAATACCATGCTGACGTTTTGAAAAGGGTACCCAAAACACAACTACATTTTGTAATGTCCTACTTTCCTGCTCTTCTCCATAGCTCTGTGTATATTTTACGTTCAAACAATTATTCATTCCCTTTTGTATGTCTCCATTGAATCAGCTTCCACTAGCATTTTGGGGCCTTTATTCCAAATCATTACAACTTGCTGCATAAAAATCCTTCCTGGTGTATCACACAGAAGCAGACTACCCAACCATTTCATTGATTTGAATGAAAATGACAATCATATAGCTTCTGCAATGAGCAGTCCATCCAAAACCATAGATTTCCACCCAGGTGGTTATCCACCCTGACATTTTCTGACTAAGTTCTGCGCTTGAATGAACAATGAAAGCACTTGTGTCAAACTTTACTGCATTTTTTTCATGCTAAGCTGTCCCAACCAAAGGGAGTTTAATACGTATATTTAAGTAATTTGCACAGGAACAAACTGTGCCCTGAGGTGCATTCACTGCAGAATAGGGGCATGCAAAAGATCTAGGAGAAAAAGTATTTAACTGTTCCAGAGATGAATAGTTGGACAAGCTATTATAATAGGCTGTGGAATGCCAAGGAAATGATGATGGTGGGAAAAAGGGATTACATGGAAGCCAGATTTGGAAGCCAAATGGAGAACAGTGAAGCATTCTTCACTGTATGTTTGGAACAAACAAAAAGTGATAATAGGTCTTGGTCTCTAAGAGGCAGGGAAGTGGAGTCTTAACATAGGGAAAATGATGAAGTCTTTTAACTTTTAATTTCCAAAATTGTTTATTACAGAAATGCCAGATTTGAGGGGACAGTAACAGAATGTTGTGAAATTGAGTTTAGAAGATTAGAATTTGAAAACTGGTCTTCCAGAAAGGCCACCTTGATTCAAGGGAGTGGGAAAGAGTATCAGAGGTAATCTGATTTCGAGTGTAACTATCAAATCCTTGTAAACACCTTAATTAGATTACCTCAAGCTTCTATACCTCAGAGAGCACAAACCCGTGTTTACCCAACATCTCCTTATCATTCAATCCTCCAAATTTCAGTGTAAACTGACTGAATCTGCACTGCACCCCCTTCAAACCAATACCTTCTTCCTGAAACCAGAACTGGGTGAGCCTTTAGCAAAATAAGTATCAAGGTCTCATCTCTGAGGAGATGATAATGTCACTGGATTTATAATCCAGTCAATCCAGGCTAATGTTCTAAGGGCATGGGTTCAAATCCCAATGTGGGACATGATGAAAATTTGGATTCAATTTAAAAATAAATCTGGAATACAAATGCTCGAGTGAGGACCATTTTTGTAAAATCTCATCAGGTTTACTTGTGTTTTTTTGGAAAGGAAATGTTATCCTTCCCTGGTCTAATTGTGACTCCAGACCCACAGCAGTGTCTTGATCTGCTTTTTACATTTTATTCAGTGCCATTTCCAGGGAGACCATCTTGGTGAGAAGACCCGAAAACCAGAACTAGCCCTAGACGAGAAGGGAAAGCTCAAATTGATGACTTCAGATCCTGAAATATCAGCCAACCCTCAAAAGACCAACAAACTCTTCAAACGTTAACTCTGTTTTCTCTCCACAGATGCTGCTAGACCTGCTGAGGTTCTCAGCAATTTCTGTTTTTGTGCAATTGATTCTTCTTTGGGCAATTAGAAGTGGGTAATACTGGCCTAGCCAGCAATATCCACATCTCATTAACAAATAAAAAGGGTGAACAATCCATTACCCTGAGTCATCGCTTTTATACCTTTACAGTCCAAATCGAGGTCTGAAACGTTTCTACCAAAATCAGCAGCATGATAAATCTATTACAACTATTTTGAACACTGAGCTTTAAAAATAATGACATTGGATGTCAGCTTAATTTAACTTTTTTTTAAGTACTTCATATCACTTCAGACTGCTTACTTTGAAATGGTTAATGCATTTACCAAAACTAGGATAAAATTGGAAATGTTAGTTCCAAATGTAAATGTTAATGAACTCCACCTGCTTATATTTTTGTTCTACACTTATCTACACTTCTAGGCTTATCACTTTATAGCTTCTCCATGTTTTGGACAGGGTCTGAGGGTCAAATGTTTTAGTGTTGACATTAAGCGCTATGGTTCCTATGTTTCCTATCAGTGGACATTAAGAACATGATTAGATTTTTGAGGTAATTTGCAAAAGAATCAGATGAGATTACAAGACCTTTTTTTTGTTTTTATGCAGCTGCCTGTAGTGAGCCAAAATGCATCGCCTGAAAGGATGTTAACATTTCCAAGTTGGCAGGCTGGAACTAGTGGAAGTGCCTCAAGAATCAGTCCTGAGGCCTCAGCTATTTACAGTCTGCATTAATAATTTAGATGTGGGGAGGTAGCGGTGTTTTGGTATTGTCCCTGGAATAGCAGAGCCTCAAGTTAATTATCTGAGGGCACTGGTTCAAATCCCAGATGATGAAATTTGGATTCACTAAGAAATATCAGGTATTTTTTTAAAAAATGGCTGAATAGTGGCTTCTGTTGATTATTGTAAAAATCTATCAGGCTCACTATTCCTTTTATGGTCTGGTCTGACTGACAAATTTCAGATTCCAGATTTCCAACAATACAGTTGCCTCTTAACTGCCTTCTGGAAAATAAATAATGGGCCAGCTTGCAACCTACATCCCATGGATGAATAAATGAAGAGATATTGTATTATTCATGTATCAAAGTTTACTGCTGATCTAAAGCTAAGTCAAAACATGAGCCCTAGGGACGATGTAGAGGTCCAACAAAAAGTATAGACAGTTTAAATGAATGAGTAACAAGATAGCAGATGGGAGTAAATGCAGGAAAGTGTGAAATTATTCACTTTGGTCAAAAGAATACAAAAGCAGCATTTTTTCAAAGATGCAAAACTAGTAAGTGTTGTTTTTCAGAGGGCGTTTAGAAAGACCATTCAAGTTTGAGGTAGGGCTTTAGTCAGTATGGGAATCAAACATTATGGCGAAAAGGCATGAAAGTGGAGTTGAGGATGATCAGATCAGCAATGATCTAATTGAATGCTAGAGCAGACTGGATGGGTTGAATGGCCTACTTGTGCTCCTGTATCTTACGCTTATAACATAGGAAGTTAACGTGCAAGCACAGCAAGCAGTTAAGGAGGCAAATGCAAGAACTTCATTATACAGGGATCGAAAAACAGGAATGAAGAGGTCTTGTTACAATTTTACAGGATTTCGATGAGATTACACCTGGAATATCGTATGCATATTTGGTTTCTATGTGCAAAGATAGAGTTGCAGCAAAGGTTCATGAAGTTGGCCCATGGGATGCAGGGGTTAAGATCACAGTGTTATCCTTTGTTGAGATGCTGAGTAAACTGGGTCAATATTCACATTCTCAGGATAAGAATTTGAACCCATGTTACCCAAAGCATTAATCTGGATGACTGGTCCAGTAACGTTGCTATCACATGATTAGATTAGATTAGATTCCCTACAGTGTGGAAACAAGCCCTTCAGCCTAACAAGTCCACACTGACCCTCTGAAGAGTAACCTACCCAGACCCATTTCCCTCTGACTAATGCACCTAACACTATGGGCAATTTAGCATGGCCAATTCACCTGACCTGCACGTCTTTGGACTGTAGGAGGAAACCGGAGCACCTGGAGGAAACCCATGCAGACACGGGGAGAATGTGCAAACTCCACATAGACAGTTGCCCGAGGCCGGAATTGAACCTGGGTCCCTGGTGCTGTGAGGCAGCAATGCTAACCACTGAGCCACTGTGCTGCCCACTATTATCATACCTGCACTACATGGGCTGCGGTTAGTTGAAGAAGGAAGCTTATCACCACCATCTCAATGATAATTTAGAGTCATAGATTCATACAGTAGTGAAACAGACCTTTCAGTCCAACCAGTCCATGTCAGCCATAATCCCAAACAAAACTAATCCCACCAGCCTGCGCTTGGCCCATATCTCTCAAAACCTTTCTTATACATTTACTTATCGAGGTGTTTTTATTGAAATTGTATCTGTACCTGGAACCATCGCTTCCTCTGGAAGTTCATTCTACACACGAACCACTCTGTTAAAAAAGGTTGCTTCTCATGTCTTTTTCCTCTTACCTTAAAAATATCCCCCTCATCTTGAAATCCCTCACCCAAGAGAAAAGACACCTGCCATTCACATTATCTATGCCTCTAATGATTTTATAAACCTCCATAAGGTCACCCTTCAACCTCCTATCCTCCAGTGAAAAAAGTCCCAGGCTAGGCAGCCTCTCCCTATAACCCAAACCTTCCATTCTCAGCAACAGCCTGGCAAATCTTTTCTGAACCCTTTTCAGCATCATAATATCCTTCCTATCACAGCACAAACAGAATTGGACACAGAACTCCAGAAGAGGCCTCATCAATATCCTGTACAATCTCAAGATGACAGACCAACTCCTCTACTCAAAGGTCTGAGCAATGAAGGCAAATGTACTAAATGCCTTCTTAACAACCTTCTTAACATCTGAACCATTTGGTTTGGGCAACAGATGCACACCTTGCCACTGATGCCACATCACATACAATAAAATTTAAAATGTTAAACAATCCTTTCAAAGTTCTAAAAATATCAGTGGAACAGATGACTATATCGGTGTACCTTTTCTTCTGCTTTCCTTTTGGTCTGCTCGTCCATCCAGCTGAGCTCATGCAAATTCTGTACGAAAACTTCACGAATCTGCTCAATTAGTTCTTCAACCTGGAGGAATGAGTAGAAAATAAAATATTCGCTGAGTTCAGACGACACACAGGTGAGATTAAATGGGAAACATTAAAGATGGGTGGCACAGTGGCTCAGTGGTTATCACTGCTGCCTCACAGTGCCAGGGACTCGGGTTGGATTCCACCCTTGAGCGACTGTTTGTGTGGAGTTTGCACATTCTCCCCATGTTTGCGTGGGTTTCCTCCAGATGTTCTGGTTTCCTCCTATAGTTCAAAGATGTGCTGGTTAGGTAAATTGGCCATGCTAAATTGCCCATAGCGTTCAGGGGTGTGGAAGTTAGTTGCATTAGTCATAGGAAATGTAGAGTAATAGGATAGGGGAATGGGTCTGTGTGGGATACTCTTTGGAGGGCCGGTGTGGAACTTGTTGGGCTGAAAGGCCTGTTTCCACACTCTAGGGATTCTATGATAATCAAAATTAAACATCAAACAAGATTGAGCAGTGAGACAGAATGTGCTTCCTCTCCCAAGAAGATCAGGAATGGCAGGACAAAGGTACAAGTGGTTACAAGAAAGTTCAGAATTGAATGGCTGAGGAGATTTGTAGATGAATCACTGGATTAGCCGAAAGACTTTTGTAACGATCAAAAGGGAAATGGCTAAATATTTGAAAAGGACGACAGGAAAGAGCAAAGGACAGTGACTAAGTGAATAGAGTTAGAATAGGCACAATAGCCCATGATTGGCGCATGAGAGTGGAGACAAAAAAATGCTGAAATCACAGGATAGATTTTACAAAAAAATGCTCCAGGCACAAGCAGTACTGAGCAGATGAAAAGTTGTGGAAAATATTGACTTTGAGATAAATTTCAGGTAAATGTTTCTGCTGTGTGAATCTCTCCACATTATATTATATTTATAAAGCCCTTGTCCACTTTCTCTGCAGGTACTAGTACATCTGAAATCCTGGAGAAACCGAAGGCTGCATTCTTCTCCTTAATGAAATCTCTGGAATGTGTTCCAAATTAGGACAGATAGAAAGGGAAAAAAAGTATATTCCTCCTTTGAATATTTCCAGAACAAGAGGGCAAAAGTGTAAAACTGGAGGTAGGTCATTTAAGGACAATGCCAGGATACATTTCTTCACAGAAAGGGTAATGGAAATTCTTTTTTGGGTTATGTAACCCTTCTCTCTCCATAAAAAAGCTGCTGATGCTGAACATCAATCAAAAAGTGACAACACTGAAATCGATTTATATAATGAAGATGGATAACTAGAGTTAGAATAATGACCAATCAAAATGTAATTGAATGATGTACGAGCTAGTTGTATTTGATACATTTACGATTATGGAAGTTATCTATTTGTTGAAGGGAGCTGTGACCTGATCTGCACTCTTTATTTTAAGCAAACTGAAATAATGACCCATGTGTTCAATAGGAAATAGCCGAGGATGGATTCCTGGAAAGCACGGTTTCCATTTTCAATCATCTGCTCATCATACAAAATCATTTTTCAGCACAGGAAGTCACTAGTGTCCTTCTGCAATAAAGGTTGATTAGGTGACCTAAAACGTAGACATATCCAAAATCTTGGCAATGTGGAGGCTAATAAGGATGAGGATGGGAATAAAAGAAACTCTTTGATCTCGAGCAGAAACATCATTATCAAGCATTTACGTGTGGTTCCTGACAATGAAGGTGACTTGGGTAAAGGTGGTAATGGCAAGACCTCTTGAACAGGAAATGCTGGAGAACATTTAGCGTAAGGTGAGATTGAAATCACTGAAGAATGGTATCAATTATCTTTTGGGTTGAATGTTCTTATATCTGTTCTTACATTCCTATGAGGCAGACATATTCACTTATAATACATAACAAAACATAAAGCAAGGAAAAGATTTGCATTTATGTAACATTTTCAAGATAGCTGTGTCCCAAAATACTTTGCAAATAATGTAGCACATGCGAAAAGTACTCACTTGTGCAATGTGACAACTACACAGCCAATTAATGCACAGCAAGCTCTCCACAAATAAGAATGTGATAACTATCAGGTAATCGGTTTTCATGAAGTTGATTGAGACATTAACAATGGACAGGACACCAGAGATGTCTCCTCTGTCCTTCTTCCAATTTATGTCAAGGGTCATCTCCCCATGGGGTCTTGGTTTGAAGAAAAAAAGCCATCCAAGAAAAAAAACACCTCAATAAATCTTTGAAATGATGCACATAATTAATAAACTGAATTAGAACATGATACAAAAGAGTCATAGAGTCAGAGAGATGGAAACAGACCTTTCGGTCCAACCCATTCATACTTACCAGCTATCCCAACCCAATCTAGTCCCACCTGCCAGCACCCAGCCCATATCCTTCCAAACCCTTCCTATTCATATACCATCCAAATGCCTTTTAAATGTTGAAATTGTACTAGCCTCACCACTTCCTCTGGCAGGTCATTCCATACACTTACCACCGTCTGCATGAAAATGTTGCCCCTTAGGTCTCTTTTATATCTTTCCCCTCTCACCCTAAACCTATGCCCTCTAGTTCTGGACTTCCCCATCCCAGGGAAAATACTTTGTCTATTTACCCTATCCATGCCCCTCATAATTTTGTAAACCTCTATAAGGTCACCCCTCAGCCTCCGACGCTCCAGGGAAAACAGCCCCAGCCTGTTCAGCCTCTACCTATGGCTCAAATCCTCCAACACTGGCAACATCCTTGTAAATCTTTTCTGAACCCTTTCAAGTTTCACAACATCTTTCTGATCGGAAGGAGACCAGAATTGCATGCAATATTCCAACAGTGGCCTAACCAATGTCCTGTACAGCCGCAACATGACCTCCCAACTCCTGTACTCAATATTCTGACCAATAAAGGAAAGCATACCAAACGCCTTCTTCACTATCCTATCTACCTGCGACTCCACTTTTTAGGAGCTATGAACCTGCACACCAAGGTTTTTTGCATGTACGTTACTTCATCAATTCAAATCCAAACTATGGGGAAATGGTGGCACCGTGGTCATATCACTGGGCTAGTAGTCCAGAACCCCAGGCTAATGTTCTGTGTGCAGCAGGTTCAGAGATGTCCGTTGGGGAAGGAAATCTGCCATCATTACCTGTTCTGGCTTACATGTGACTCTAGACTTACAGCAATGTTGTTGACTCTGAACTGCCCTCTGGCAGAGCCTGGCCTAGCCGGCAACATCCCATGAACAAATGAAACAAAAATCCATCAAAGAATTGATGAAGTGAGAAGTGAGCAGAAAATCTCATCCATTGTTTTTTAAACTTGGGAATGAGCAAAACAGGCACAATGCCCATGACACATCATACCCTGATCAGCCTTCCCTCCAGGTGAGAAACTTCAACAGGATTATGGTCTCACAACTTTGTTTTTTTATTCTGGTTAAGTCCAAATGGAGTATAATTTCAAGATGCTGTTAAAATGATAAATGTTAGATTTAATGGGACTCTTCATTTAAAAGTAAAGGGAAAGGATCTGTAGATAAATACTTTGGAGGACATTTGATTAACATATTTTATGATGGCACAAAGTTTATTTAATGGACACAAAGTTTTGTCCCTCAGTATAGTCTGATTAATGTGTTCGGTTGCTGCCATGTCTTTCCATATATTGACAGAGGCAAGGATTTTATTTCTGATAAGAAAAAAGTTAACCTTTAACTAATTATATGGACTTTTATGATGATTCCATTGATTACTTATTTACCGGTTGCTGTTCTTTCTTCTTTCAAAATTACAGATGACGTCCATGAGCAGTTTTTAAAAATACCTATTTGCTCCAGGGTCTGTTTATATCTTTACACTTAATGCAGACAGTATGGTGTATGTAAAACTATCTTTTGTCATCTGCCTAATCATGCTTTCATTCCTAACATTACAACAATAAGCTTTGTAGTAAGCTGATAAGAAATTAAAAGGTAAGGTTTGAAAGGAGCAACAGATGGAACAGCTAGTACATTATCACGTTTGATGGCCCTCCATTGACAATACAGCTTTGCATGTTTACCTACATTTTCACTCTGCTCCTCAGTTCACAAGGGAAAACATCTTCTTAACCTTCATCCTTCCAAGTCCCCTCAGATTCCGTACTGTGCAGAAGGATGCCATTCAGCCCATCAAGTCTGCACCAACCCTCTGAAGCCATCCCACCCAGATCTAGACCCTGCCCTATCCCTGTATAAGGATTCTGGGTAATCCAAGATGGAGGACAGGAACGCTGTCTGGCTGTAAAAGTGCAGGAGAGAGTGAGAGTGAGAGTGAGAGTGAGAGTGAGAGTGAGAGTGAGAGTGAGAGTGAGAGTGAGAGTGAGAAAAAAAAATATATCCGTCTATCGCTGGACATCAAAGTGCATCTGGGAAAATTAACAAACAGTGAAATTCACACCTAGTCTTGGAGGACCTGTTGGGCGAATTTCACAGCACAGAATCAGAAAAGTTAATTGTTGTTTTAAGTCTGTCCAAGAGAAAAGCTGCAGTAGTGAGTATAGTGGATTCTTTCTTGATTATATGTGTTTTTGGAGATAAGTCTCTTGATTAAACTTAAAATATAAGTCATAGCTATTAATTTAACCTGGGGCAGTGTTTGTAGAGGAATAAGACGGTGTTATTTTCTGGGTCTGTAGATTGTGAAGGAGCAAAAATGGCCTTTGCAGTGATATGTATGTCTTGTCAGATGTGGGAGTTTAAGGAGAGTTTAAGGGTTACCGTGGATTATATCTGCCATAAATGCTGTTGGATGCGAATGTTATCAGATCGAGTGGATCAGTTGGAGAGACAGATAGAAGCGATGATGAATTTGCAACAGCAACAGTATGTGATGGATGGCAGTTATAGGAAGGGGGGAAAAGTCTCAGATACAGTCACATAGATGGGTTAATTCCAGGAAGGGTAAGAGAGGTAGGCAGCAAGTGCAGGAGTCTTTTGTGGATATACCCATTTCAAACAGGTATGCTGTTTTGGAAAATGTAGGGGGTGATGGAGTCTCAGGGGAACGTAGCATGAACAGCCAAGTTTCTGGTATTGAGACTGGCTCTAATGCAAAGAGGGGTACGTCGGCTTCCAAGAGATCAATTGTGTTAGGGGATTCTGTAGTCAGAGGTACAGACAGACGTTTCTGTGGCCAGCAGAGAAAAAGCAGAATGGTATGTTGTTTCCCTGGTGCCAGGATCAAGGATGTCTCAGAGAGGGTGTAGAATGTTCTCACGGGAGAGAGGGGCCAGCAGGAGGTCATTGTCCACATTGGAACCAACGACATTGGAAGGGAAAAGGTTGAGACACTGAAGGGAGATTACAGAGAGTTAGGCAGAAATTTAAAAAGGAGGTCCTCAAGGGTAGTAATATCTGGATTACTCCCAGTGCTACGAGCTAGTGAGGGCAGGAATAGGAGGATAGAGCAGATGAATGCATGGCTGAGGAGCTGATGTATGGGAGAAGGATTCACATTTTTGGATCATTGGAATCTCTTTTGGGGTACAAGTGACCTGTACAAGAAGGACGGATTGCACCTAAATTGGAAGGGGACAAATATACTGGCAGGGAAATTTGCTAGAACTGCTTGGGAGGATTTAAACTAGTAAGGTGGGGGGGGTGGGACCCAGGGAGATAGTGAGGAAAGAGATTGATCTGAGACAGGTACTGCTGAGAACAGAAGTGAGTCAAACAGTCAGGGCAGGCAGGGACAAGGTAGGACTAATAAATTAAACTGCATTTATTTCAATGAAAGGGGCCTAACAGGGAAGGCAGATTAACTCAGGGCATGGTTAGGAACATGGGACTGGGATATCATAGCAATTACGGAAACATGGCTCAGGGATGGGCAGGACTGGCAGCTTAATGTTCCAGGATACAAATGCTACAGGAAGGATATAAAGGGAGGCAAGAGAGGAGGGGGAGTGGCATTTTCGATAAGGGATAGCATTACACCTGTGCTAAGGGAGGATATTCCTGAAAATGCATCTAGGGAAGTCATTTGGGTGGAACGGAGAAATAAGAAAGGGATGATCACCTTATTGGGATTGTATTATAGACCCCCAATAGTCAAATGGAAGTTGAGAAACAAACTTGTAAGGGGATCTCAGCTATCTGTAAGAATAATAGGGTGGTTATGGTAGGGGATTTTAACTTTCCAAACATAGACTGGGACTGCAATAATGTTAAGAGTTTAGATGGAGAGGCATTTGTTAAGTGTGTACAAGACAATTTTCTGATTCAGTATGTTTATGTACCTACTAGAGAAGGTGCAAAACTTGACCTACTCTTGGGAAATAAGGCAGGGCAGGTGAGTGAGGTGTCAGTGGGGGAGCACTTTGGGGCCAGCGACCATAATTCTATTCATTTTAAAATAGTGATGGAAAAGGATAGACCAGATCTAAAAGTTGAAGTTCTAAATTGGAGAAGGACTAATTCGGGATAGTCAACATGGCTTTATGAATGGGAAGTCATGCCTCACATATTTGATTGAGTTTTTTGAAGAAGTAACAAAGAAGATTCATGAGGGTAGAGCAGTAGATGTGATCTGTATGGATTTCAGTAAGGCGTTCGACAAGGATCCCCATGGGAGACTGATTAGCAAGTTTAGATCTCACGGAAAACTGGGAGAACTAGCCATTTGGATACAGAACTAGCTCAAAGGTAGAAGACAGAGGGTGGTGGTGGAGGGTTGTTTTTCAGACTGGAGGCCTGTGACCAGTGGAGTGCCATAAGGATCGGTGCTGGGCTCTCTGCTTTTTGTCATTTACATAAATGATTTGGATGCGAGCATAAGAGGTACAGTTAGTAAGTTTGCAGATGACACCAAAATTGGAGCTGTAGTGGACAGCGAAGAGGATTAACTCAGACTACAACAGGATCTTGATCAGATGGGCCAATGGGCTGAGAAGTGGCAGATGGAGTTTAATTTAGATAAATGCGAGTTGCTGCATTTTGGGAAAGCAAATCTTAGCAGGACTTATACACTTAATGGTAAGGTCCTAGTGAGTGTTGCTGAACAAAGAGACCTTGGAGTGCAGGTTCATAGCTCCTTGAAAGTGGAGTTGCAGGTAGATAGAATAGTGAAGAAGGCGTTTGGTATGCTTTCCTTTATTGGTCAGAGTATTGAGTGCAGGAGTTGGGAAGTCATGTTGCGGCTGTACAGGACATTGGTTAGGCCATTGTTGTAATATTGCGTGCAATTCTGGCCTCCTTCCTATCGGAAAGATGTTGTGAAACTTGAAAGGGTTCCGAAAAGATTTACAAGGATGTTGCCAGGGTTGGAGAATGTGAGCTACAGGGAGAGGCTGAACAGGCTGGGGCTTTTTTCCCTGGAGCGTCGGAGGCTGAGGGGAGACCTTATAGAGGTTTACAAAAATTATGAGGGGCATGGATAGGATAAATAGACAAAGTCTTTTCCCTGGAGTCGGGGGGGGGGGGGGGGGGCAGAACTAGAGGCATAGGTTTAGGGTGAGAGGGGAAAGATATAAAGGAGACCTAAAGGGCAACTTTGTCATGCAGAGGGTGGTACGTGTATGGAATGAGCTGCCAGAGGATGTGGTGGAGGTACAATTGCAACATTTAAGAGGCATTTGGATGGGTATATGAATAGGAAGGGTTTGGACGGATATGGGCCGGGTGCTGGCAGGTAGGACTAGATTAGGTTGGGATATCTGGTCGGCATGAACGGGTTGGACCGAAGGGTCTGTTTCCATGCTGTACATCTCTATGACTCTATGACCCACATTAACCATGGCTAATCGATCTAGTCTGCCCATCCCTGTGTAATACAGGGCAATTTAGAATGGATAATCCAAATAACTTACACATCTTTGGACTGTAGGAGGAGACAGGAGCACCTGAAGGTAACCTCGACAGACATAAGGAGAATGTGCAAACTCCACACAGTCAGTCACCTGAGGCTGGAATTGAGTCTGGGTCTCTGGCGCTGTGAGGCAGCAGTACTAACTACTGACACATGTACCATTCTGAAAATTGTACCCAGGCAAGTTCTTGAACCTTTGCCTGCAAGGTTTAAAGTCTGAGATTTACCAATTGAGCTAGCAGGTCCCTTGAATCTTTAATGCTTTTCTAAGATAATCTCGCAGTCTCCTAAATGTCAATGAGTATATGTTCAACCTGCTTGGCTTTTCTTCTAAACCAGACTATCTGGTCCTTATTATCTTGCTGATTATAGGAGAGTGCTGTACGTAACTCAACTGCTGTGTTTCCCAAAATGTCTGCATTTCAAAAGCACTCAATTGGGGTATCCAAGGTTAAGTAAAGGCACTAGAGAAAACAAAGTCTTTTCTTTCACTGTGTTGAATTGATGGTTTATTAAGTAGCTTCCAATAGGTAGAAGGACATGGGCAATATGGTAGATCTCTGTGGCTTGGCCTCATTAGGAATCCTGAAGGCCATGTTTTTCAGCTTATTGTGGACAGCAACAAGTTATTCATAAGTCTATTAAAAGTCCAACAATTGGAACATTTGTATTGGAACATTTGTACAGGTCCCCTCTCAAAGACTTAACAGCAGATTTGGAACTGCAAACATCTGCATTTGCTCAATGCCAACTTTTATTTGTGTTGGCAGCTTGGATCTGCCAATATCAAATTATTTATTTTCTTTTAAGTATTCATGGAATGACGACATTGTTGACTGGGCCAGGGTGGTGAGCAGCGTTATTAATATGACTTCATAGAACTATATAAAAATCACACATCTCTTATGATGTTTTAATTGCGGAATAATATTACCATTTTTTTACTCTCCCCAGCAAAAGCATCGTCTACGTATAGTCGTCCCACAGCCTTGTCCATGTTGTTGTTGACATAGTTTGCACACTTTCTCCACACTGCACTCTCTGATGTTGTTCCATAAAGAGCCTGCATGATGCAAAACAAAAGAGAAACATGAGGTAAAACATTTATATTTGAAAGGCTGATTTCACTAGGCTGTGTTAACCTGAACAAAACTGCTGCCAACTCGGTGTAGGAACCCAAAATGGAGTAGAATCAAATCAGAAACAAATTCTTCCCCTATGAGTGTACCAAGTTATTTGAAGAGGATGTAGTTGTGAGAAATGCTTACAGTATGTCTTTCCATTTTAAACTAGTTTGGGTACATTTTGATTTTCTGAGAAAGACCAAAATGACTGATAGCGAATTGACAGAACATTTTACATTTCTCCTAGTAGTACTTTTGTTGAAAAATGTGCTGAGAATGTGTAGTTCTGTTTAAAAACTTCACACTTTTAATACTGTTAACATTTATCACTATCAATTTCTGTGTTAACAATTCCCATTCAGTTTTGCAATGTCAACAATCATGGTGTAGTTTCAGGTTCTGAACTCTAGATGTCACTGTGGATAGCATTTCTGTCGATTTTCTCCCAATTTGGCTATTGGTGTAACAGCTGCCAATGCACCAAAACACAATGGTAGTGTCACTGAGGTAATTAACATGAATCCTGGTGCTGGAAGCCAACACCAACTCTTCCCATATGCGTATGTGTGGAGCCAATGGCACTGGAGGAATCATCAGCAACTCTTATTGTTGTGCTCCTCCAGCCCGGAGGACTCAACATTGAGTTCTCCAATTTCAAATAACCTCCCTTCCCTTCTCCTGACTCTATTTCCAGCACCTACCCCTCCCTTTCATTCCTCCCTTCCTTCTAGATATCAACTGGATTCATTCTTCCTATCAACCAAACAGGTTGCACCCTCGACATGTGTTCACCTACCCCTACCTGACCCACACCACTGCTCTGTCCACCCAAAACCCAGCCCCAACCCCTTTATCTGCAGCTCCCCTCATACCCGCCCCCAGTCCTGAAGAAGGGTTACACCTTCTTCAAAAGTACAGAGTTGGGACATCCAAGGTTACGTAAAGGCACTCCAGAAGGGCAAGTCTTTTCTTTCATTGGATTGTTAAAAAAGTAGCTTCCAATTGGTAGAGGGACAGGGGCAATATGATAGGTCTCTGTAGCTTGGCCTCATTAGGAATTCTGATAGCCCTGTTTTTCAGCCTATTATTGACAGCAACAAGTCTTTTAAAAATTCGACAATTGGAACACTTGTACAGGTCCTCTCTCAAAGACATAACAGCAGACTTGGAACTGCAAACATCTGTATTTGATCAATGCCAACTTTTATTTGTGCTGGGAACTTGGATCTTCCAATACCAAATTATTTATTTTCTTTTTAACTATTCATGGGATGTGAACATTGCTGACTGGACCTGCATTTGTGTCCATGAAAAGGTGGTTGTGAGCAGCCTTAGTAATATGACTTCATAGAACTATTTAAAAAACACACATCTCTTATGATGTTTTAATTGAGGAATAATATTACCATTTTTTTAACTCTCCCCAACAAAAGCATAGTCTATGTATAGTCGTCCCACAGCTTTGTCCATGTTGCTGTTGACATCGTTTGCACACTTTCTCCACACTGCACTCTCTGATGTGTTCCACAAAGAACATAAAGGAACGTGGACTCCTCCAACTCCTGATGCTGCCTGGCCTATTGTGTTCTTCCAGCCTCATGCTTGTCTACCTTGGATTCCAGCATCTACAGATTTTTTTGTCTCTAATCCTACCTCAATGCCCCTCTCCCCTGTCCAGCACCCTGCTGACCCCACTCGGTGCTTCTTCTCACTACCCCACTTGCTTACCCTGGAGGCAATGAATAGCAGGGTAGTACAGGCATAAATGAGGAGGAACCTGGGAGGTGTAGGGAGTGCAGCGGGAATGTCTTGGAGATGGTATAGTGAGCAAATAATGATCCCAGTGGCTCAGTGAATAGCACCGCTATCTCACAGTGCCATGACCCCAGGTTCGATTTAAGCTTTGGGTGAACCCCCGTCTGTGTGGAATTTGAAAGTTCTCCATGTGTCTGCATGGGTTTTCAGTGGGTGCTCTAGTTTTGTCCCAAAGATGTGCAGGACAGGTGGATTGAGGTCGGAGTCGAAAAGTGTTTTGCTGGAAAAGCACAGCCGGTCAGGCAGCATCCAAGGTGCAGGCATAAGCCCTTCATCAGGAATGTAGGTGGAGGGGGAAGGGGTCTGAGAGATAAATAGAACAGTGGGGGTGGGGCTGGGAGGAGGCTAGCTGGAAAGGTGATAGGTAGATGGAAATGGCGGGGTGGGGGGGTTGTGACGGTGATAGGTCAAAGGGAAAGGTGGAGCACATGGGTGGGAAGGAAGATGAACAGGTAGGACCGTTCAAGAGGGTGGTGTCGAGTTGGAGGGTTGGACCTGGGATGAAGTGGGGGGAGGGGAGATGAGGAAACTGGTGAAATCAACGTTGATGCCAAGTGGTTGGAGGGGGGCTTGGATTTGGTGGTGGAAGAGGCCCAGGACTTGCGTCTCCTTGGCGGCATCGACATCAATTTCACCAGTTTCCTCATGACCCCTCACCCTACCTTATCCCAGATCCAACCTTCTAAATCGGCACCGTCCTCTTGAACTGTCCATCTTCCTTCCCATCTATCCACTCCACACTCCTCTCTGACTTATCACCATCAACCCCCCATCTCCATCAACCTATCGCTTTTTCAGCTACCTTACCCCCCAGCCCCACCCTCACATTCCTAATTATCTCTCAGCCCCTTCTCCCCCCCCCCCCACCCCCCCCCCCAACCCTCAACATTCCTGATGAAGGGCTTATGCCCGAAACATTATCTCTCCTGCTCCTTGGATGCTGCCTGACCTGCTGTGCTTTTCCGGCACCACACTTTTCGACTCTGATCTCCAGCATCTGCAGTTCTCACTTTCTTTCAGGTTAGGTGGATTGGTCATGCTAAATTGGCCATAGTGTCCAGGAAAGTATAGGTTAGATGGATTAACCATGGCACATCCGGGGCTACAGGGATGTGGTGGCTCTGGGTGGGATGCTGTTTGAAGGGTTAGTGTAGGGCCGAATAGCCTCTTTCTGCACTGGAGGGTTATCTGTGATCCAAACAAGGGTTTCAGCTGATTTTTAAACATTTGAAAGACATTAATTTTCTTACTCCTGTTCTTTGATGCAGACAGCTGGCTGTGGAGGTGCTGGCAGTGACATCACAGGCACTGAGGCCACATGGACAGTAAGTGCACCCCCTGGTGTGTATGTGTAGTGGCACTAAATGCAACCTTCCTTTGCCACTGTGCACATAAAAGAACCAATTACATTCATCAACTAATTATGTTGCAGGTAAAGCTGTGAACAGCTTACGAGTATTTAAAAGATATCTCGGTCCCACCTTCCGGAACGCTGCTCTTGTCTCCTTGTAGGCAGAGCTCAGACTACCCACAAGATCCATCACTTGCCTCCATATAATGTAGTTTTGAAGGACCCTGCAGATTACATAAGCCAATTTTGTTATGAATCAGATACTGGACTACAATTTCATTGCTACCAGAAACCATTCAATGTTTCACTCAACTGGCTATTCCTCATTTGAGAGTTCAGACTATAATGAATGGCATATCACCTTTTAGACGAACCATTACAAATAAACGTGAAATCTGTCCTTAATTGACGTGCATATACAACATATTCCGATATGAATCCCTATATCTGTGACCTCCTCGATTCCATAATATTTGAGCACACTGTGGCATTCAGCTCCGGCCTCTTGTGCAGCTCCTATCTTCTTCAGTTCCTTTCTCATATTTCAAAAGTGTAATATGCTCATTAAAAAAATCTTTGTTTATATACAAGGTCAGAAATGCAGTTCACTTCTGTATGGTTGCACATCAAATAAACAAACAAAAACATTGAATTTGACTCTGTTCACAAAACCAAAGACCACTCTTATACATACATATATTTGAGACACTGGGAGAGCCTGAAAACTAAACGGACCCCCATTTATCTTCAGCAGGAAGACTTCAGATGGTGGTCTTTCCCCACTGTGCCTTGGTAGCAGCTGCCCCAAGCTTTAGTGTGTCCCTCAGCACACTGTCATGGACTACATATCTATTTGCAACACTCAGTTGGAGTCAACTTCTTGTTCTGGAAGACCACCAAGTTTCAGGCAAACCAAAGAGCATCTTTCACTGAATTGATAGTCTTCCAAGTGCAGTCGATGTTTGTCTCAGTGTGCGTCCCAGGGAACAGACCGTAGAGGTCAGAGTCCCACGTGATGGAACTGCTTGGGATGAACCTTAATAAAAACAATTGCACCTTCCTCCAGAATTTCTTTGCAAAGGCAGATTCCAGAAGGAGATGTGTGACAGTCTCAACCCCACTGCAGCTGCTTTGAGGGTAGCGTGTGGTGGCATAGACCAATCAGGTGTACATGAAGGATCTGACAGATTGTGCTCTCCTCGTCACCAGCCAAATTACGTCTTGATGTTTGTTGGAAAGTTCTGGTGACGAGGCATTCTGCCAAATGACTGAGCCATTCTGCTCAGGATACCACGAGACAGGATCTACCCTCTCCTTTTCCCTCAACATCTGGAGGACACTACTTGCTGACTACTTCCTGATGGAATGTGGGCAAAGGTGATTTTCTTTGAAAGTTTCTCCAAGGAGGACAAGCATAATGGAACGATCCAACTATTTGGATATTCTGCAGCAGCGAGGCTATCCTTCACAACACTGGAAGCAGGTAGGACCTCAGTATGATTAGATTAGATTTTTTTTTTAGATTAGATTACAGTGTGGAAACAGGCCCTTCGGCCCAACAAGTCCACACCGACCCGCCGAAGCGAAACCCACCCATACCCCTACATTTACCCCTTACCTAACACTACAGGGAATTTAGTATGGCCAATTCACCTGACCCTGCACATCTTTGGATGGTGGGAGGAAACCGGAGCACCCGGAGGAAACCCACGCAGACACGGGGAGAACGTGCAAACTCCACACAGTCAGTCGCCTGAGGCGGGAATTGAACCCGGGTCTCTGGCGCTGCGAGGCAGCAGTGCTAACCACTGTGCCACCGTGCCGCCCACCAAGTATGTGGTGACACTTGGTGTTTATGTACCGAGGGTCTACACACAGCTTGATGCAGCCACACTCAAAGGTGACCATCAGAATAAGGGCAACATTACACATATTCTTCCCCCTTGTCCAGAGTTTTGTACATGGAGTCCCTGCAGACACAGTCTATCTTAGGCCACCAGATGACGTGGAAGATGGTTCAGGTGACTGTAACTGTGCAGTTTTGGGGGATGGGCCAGAACCGCACCATACACAACAACAGATCGAGTGTCTCACACCTGATGACCAGGTTTTCACCTACAATGGACAGGGATCAGTGCTCCCAAAAGACCAGTTTCTGTTTCATCTTCATGACACACTTCTCCCACGATCTTGCGCACATCCCAATCCCTCCAAATGATATTCCCAGCACCTTCAGGTAATCTGTCCTGATGGTGAATGGATTGAAGGATTGGTCAGCCTAATTCCCAAAGAACGTGGCCTCAATCTTGTCTCAATTTATCTTGGCCTCTTAAGGCCAGTTTGAACTTTCATTTCACTATCATTGGCTATGGCCTCATTATTTGTGCCCTAAAAGATCTCAGCCTTTCTGACTTGCTTTCCTTCTTCAAACCTTCCACTTCAACTAAGCCTGTCTGAAAGAAGTCTTTCTTTGGATCAGAGTCCATATCACTCTCTAGTGAAGAACCTTGGAATGTCTTTTACTATTTTAAAGTCTCTACATAAATGCATATCGTTGCTGCAGCAGAGCAATCAGGAGTGATCTTAAACTAATTTCTTAGCTGAGTATCCCAGGCCTATTATCCGACGCTAATATATAATGATATAAGTGCTACATTAATTGAAAAGGGTTAAGTTACAACAGCATTCATTTTTTTCAAATAAAACGGAATTTAATGCCTCCTTTTGTACTGAGTTTGGTGACAAGATATGGAAAGTAGAAATTCTTTAACAGATTGATACCAAATTGGTGAAAAAGGCAGAGATTTCCAAGGTTTTATTGTAAATCCATTGTTTAACATAAGTACCAGTTTCCACCTTCCCCTTCTAGATCCTTTCCCTGATACAAGCCTCTCACCCCACTGGTGAAGAAAACAATTGGTTTCCTTTTTTCTGTTCAAAGATGCCATACACAAATCTGCATATTTTCCACCACCACCAAATCACCAAATGTTACAAATTAAAACAACAACTAAAAAGCTAATAAACTAACGAGCACTACCCATCAGGAGCAGTGCAACAATAACAAATATGGGGAGGGGATAGGCAAAGAGGGAAGGAACTAATTTAAAATGGAGTTGGAGAGAGAAATATTGCTGTCCAACCATCTCTCTAAAGGCATTGAGGGTGTTACTGGACATAGCATGCCGCGTCTCTAAGCACACTAGGGAATGGACATATCAGAGAAGAGGGTCAGGCAGTCAGGAACAATTAACCTCCATGGCCAAGAACCCAGCTGTATTTTTGAAAATTTCTTCTCATATCTGGAAGTGTTATTACACACAACTAAACGGCTTTCTGACCACCACCAAATCACCTGTAGGACATTTCAAATATTGTCCATCACCAGTAAATCACCCGTGTTTCCAACTAATCAAATTATGTGCAATATTTGGCAAGGGCAATACAGAGCACCAAAGGTGAGGGAGAGAAAGAGAGGGGGCTAAATCAACTGGAGTTGGAAGGGAGGATAAGTCACTCTACCACCTATGGTGCCCACAGTTCTCGAAAAGCATTTTGATTATTGGCGAACACTGTGTTCCCTTTCCAAGGACTCCTGGCACAAAGGGCAGACAGTCGGCAGACACAAGTCTCTCCACCATCTGGACCTGTTAATGACCAAATTGGCCAGGCCCAGCAGCACACCCATGAAAAGGCCTCCAACCTGGTCACACTTCTCCGCATCAATGCCCAAAGATCAGGAAGAACAATCTTTATCTTTCTAATCATTCTGTTATGGCCCACCTCTGGAGCAAGTGGAACTTGAACCCAGGCCTCCTGTCTCAGAGGTAGGGACACTATCACTGCATCACAATAACCCTAACTATCCAACTTAAAGACAAAGTGCAATGAGCATTACCTGCAATGGAATTGTTCCGTCTTACCATTAGAGTGACCTATATTTCTAACACTGACAGGGTCCCTGCCACCTTCCCACCTCAGCCCCAATGAAATCAGTGGCAGGAAAGGTCATGGATGGCCTTCCCACCTTATACCAATCTTTAATGGGGCAATTAATACCCATGTAAGGGTCTCATTTGGCAAAACCCTGGTTTTGACCCAATAGGGGGCAATCAGAAAGCAAACACTGCCTGCAGGTGAGGGCATGGTTTCTCTTGTTCACTGGCAGTCATGATTGTCCACCTGTTTGACAGACCTGGCATCAGGAAAGGTATGGGGAAAGTACTGGTAAGGCTCTGTTCCTCTCCAATCCCATATTGTTGATTCCCTCAAACCCTAAGACTCCAAGCGCCAGGGAGGCTCACTGCATGATTGGTACTCAACATGGAAGGCCTTCCTAAAAAGTCACATCCCCAGACTCTAGCTGGTTCTCCAACCAACATGCATGATCCCGGAGGCCCACAATAAATGCTGCAAATAGACATTACATCATGTTAATTCTTGCATACATACCTCGGCTTATATTTACTCAGAATAGGTGCCAGCTTCTCAAGATACTCTGGTGCATAAACAACAATTGGTTCATTATCTGTCACATGCAGGTTCACAGTAGAGAGAATCTCATTGGTGAAATTCTTCCAGCTGAATTCCTTAAATAAGAAAACACAGAAACCGAACATGAAAATTCATATTTACAAATCACAGGAATTGAACACTGAACTTCATATTTAATAATCAGTAAATAAATAAAAACTCCATTCTCTCACACTTAGCATTCATGAACTCAATAAGCTGTCATTTGAAAAGAAACTCAAGATATTAAGCATCATCAGCACCAAAAATCACTGTAAAGTGCACAAGTTATTGTTCAAACCTACCTGGTTCACTAATACCTTGCTGAGAAGGAAATCTATGATCCTTACTGGTCTGGGATTATATATGTGACTCCAGTCCCACTCCCACATGGCTGACTCTTAGCTGCCCCCTGACATAGCCCAGCAAGCAGGCTGACACCATCTTCTTAGGATAATTAAGGATGAGCAATGATAGCAATGGCCTGTCTGAAGCATGAGTACAGAGAGAAAGAAAGTACTGATGCAAACTCCAAGTACACAGCTCCTTACACATTTTACTTAAAAATTCCAAAAACAGACAGAAAAGGTGTTGAGCAATTAAACAGTCAGCTATTTCTACCAAGTTGGAAATTCGGTACCAAGGGGAATAGATTGCAAATTAGTGTCAGATTGTTCAAAAATAAAGTTACGAGACTAATGTTGTAGAAGAAAAAGACTTAGGGCTTCAGGTACATAATTCTTTGGAGTTTGTGTCACATGTAGACAACGTGGTTAAGAAGGCATTTAGCACACTTGCCTTCATTGCTCAGACCTGCGAGTATGGGAATTGGGAATCATGTTGAGGGTTTACAAGATATTGGTGAGGCCTTTCTGAAGTACTGTGTTTAGTTCTGTTCGCACTGTTATAGGAAGGATATTATTAAGCTGCAGAGGGTTCAGAAAAGATTTATCTGGATGTTACCAGGAATGGAAAGCATAGTTATAAGGAGAGGCTGCATAGGCTGGGACCTTTTTCACTGGAGTGTAGTAGGTTTAAAAATCTTCTAGAGATGTTTAAAATCTTGAAGGGTGAATGGTAGGTGTCTTTTCCATATTGTGGGGGACGAGGGCCATATTTCTTTTAAGATGAGAGGAGAAAGATTTAAAAAGAACATGAGGAGCATTTTTTTTACAGTGTGTGGTTCTTGTATGGAATGACTTTCCAAAGGAAGTGATTGATGCAGGTACAGTTCAATATTTAAAAGTATTTGGATAAGTACATAAGGAAATGTTTGGAGGGATATTGGCCAAGTGCAGAGAGGTGGCACTAGTTTAGTTTCGGATTACGGTTGGCATGGACTGGTTGGACTGAAGGATCTGTTTCTGTGCAGTAAGTCTGTGTGACTCTATGATTCTAGACTCTTCTATTGGGTAATAGAAGTTAATTGCTGCTTCCACAAACAGTAACCAATATAAGATCAATTGTAAATTTTAAATCTGAAAAAGCTAGGTTTTTATTAACTTTAGCATACAGCATATGGTGAACAATATGGCCCTCCATTGCAGATCATGATCTAACTGAATGGTTGCAGCTCCAATGGCACTGTACTGCTATCACAAAAGGGATAGGCAGAAGATATATGGCAACACATTCACTGGCAGGTCTAAAAATCCTGACTTGCAACTATATCACTATTCCTTTACTACCGTTGAAACGTCCTCCCTCAAAGCACTGTATGTCTACCTAAGTCACATGGTCCACAGCGGTTCATGAAGACTCCACCATTACAATACTATATGGACTCTAGCCAAGTTTGCAATTGACACAAAAATAGGTGCAAAGACAACTGTGTGGATGACAGATATAGACAGATTAATTAAGTAGGCAAAAAACTTAGAAGATGGGATATAATGATGGGAAATGTGAGGTAATGCACTTTGGTAGGAAGAATAGAGGTGGTGTGTATTATTTAAATGCTGAAACATTATAGAAAGCTATAGCACAGAGGGATTTGAGAGTCCTCATGTATAAAACAAAAAAATTGCAAACAAGTTCATTAGGTATTGGGGAAGGTACTTGGAATTGAGTATGAAAGTAGGGAAATTGTAGAATTACAGTTTGACACAGAGAGGCCATTCAGCTGATAGAACTGGTACAAGCACAATCACCTAATGCCAATCTCTAGTCTTTTCCCCATATCTCTGAACAGCATTTTGATCTAAATAACAAGCCAATGCCCTCTTGAATACCTCAATTGAACTTGTCTCTGTCAGATTTCCAGGCAGTGCATTCCATAGCCTAACTACTTGCTGTGTGCAAAGGTTTATTCTCATGTCCATTTGCACATCCCTTCAAATCTATACCCTTTCATTCTTTTTTTCTTTTACCAGCAGGAACAGCTTATCCTATCTACTCATGACTTTGAAAACCTCTATCAAATTTAATCTCCGCCTTCTTCACTTCAAGGAATAAAGTGCCAACTTTTTCAATCTATTCTCATAAGTTCAATTATGACTTCAGATTTCAGTTAAGTCTTGCTAAAACTATACAAGCCACTGGTCAGACTGAAATACACTGGACAGTTCTGGTTCCCTTATCTAAAGAAAGACATACTGACCTTGAAGGTAATCCAGGGAAGGTTCACTGGGTTGATTGTAAGTATGGATGAATTTTCTTATGAGGAGAGGTTAATTAGATTGGACCTCTGTTTATTGGAATTTAGAAGAATGAAAGGCAACCTTATTGAAACATGCATGATTCTTATCGGATTTGAGAGAGTAGATGCAGAAAAGGCCAATCAGCTGATAGTGCTTCTACAGGTTGTATTACTTAATGCCAATCTCCTGTCCTTTCCCCAAATGTTTTTTCTTTGTGAGAGAATCTCAGACGAGAAAGCCCAATCTCAGAGGAAGAAGTCCTTACCATAGGGAATAGTGGAGGCTGGGTCATTAAGAATATTCAAGGCAGAGATAGACTGTCCTTTAAATCAGTGAGGGAATCAAGGGTTAGAGGGAAAAAAGAAGGAAAGTGGAGTTGAGGATTATCATGTCAACCATAATCTCATTGAATGGCAGAACAGATTCAATGGACTGAATAGCCTACGTTTGTTCCTAGATCTTATGATCTTATGGACTTGAGGGAAATTGGACAATAAATTCTGACTGCTCAGTGATGCACTGACATCCCATAAATAAATGTAAAAAAAGGTTCAGAGGATAAATGACCTATTCTGTTCTTATGTTCATAGAACCCAAAAGTAGGAGCTATTTAACAGCCATAGTTTCAAATTTTAATGAAAATAGTCCAAAGTATTCCCATTATGTCATTCAGGCTATGTGCTTCACACTACTGACCTGTCAAAGTCAATCTTAATTCTCTGGAAGTTTTCAAAATGAGTTACATTTATTAAGTCAGCTAATGCTGATCAGGATGCAGCTGCAGTGCCTGATTTTCAGTTAGGACATCTGGTAAACCTTTTGACTTTCTTGATTCAATTTAGTCTGAATTACCATTTGCAGTGTTAGGTCATTGAACATTCGTTTGCCTTATATTTATAAGTAGACATTTGGAGGCAATTTTAATTTGAACCTTGGTGAATCCATCAAGTTGATAAGAACTCTGGTTTTATCCCCTACCCTGTATCACACTCCATTCCGTTCAATAAGGAATTAGATTAGATGGATGTCGCACCTGATCCGATCAGCTGTTCAAAATTGAAACAATAAAATGTAAAGCATAAGATTCATATGAAATGGGAGACCTTTGAGTCTGTAGCACCATTCCATCAGATCATTGCTGTCTGCTTTTGTTTTGAATTCCACATTTTGTAGTTACATAATTCTTAATCCCTTCTCACAAATCACATTAACATTAATCTTTCCAATTCCTTCTTAAACATACTCAATGATTCTCATTTACTGCCTTCTGAAGCAGAGTTCCAAAGTTGCACTACCTTCTGAGAAAACAAATTGTCCTCATCCTTGTTAGAGTGATAGAATCACAGAGATGTACAACACAGAAACAGACCCTTCGGTCCAACTCATCCAACCCAACCAGATATCATATTACAGCAATTGGCCCATATTTGTTAAACTCTTCCTACTCATATATCCATCCAGATGCCTTTTAAACGTTGCAATTCTACCAGCCTCCACCACTCCCTCCATGCACGCACCACCTTCTTTGTGGAAAGGTTGCCCCTTAGGTCCCTTTTAAATTTTTCCCCTCTCTGGACTCCCTCATCCCAAGAAAAAAACCTTGTCTATTTATACTATCCATGCCCCGCATGATTTTATAAACCTCTATAAGGTCACCCCCTCGGCCTCTGATACTCCAGGGAAAACAGCCCTATTCAGCCTCTCCCTAAAGCTCAAATGCTCCAAACCTAGCAACATCTTTTTAAAATATTTCTGAACCCTTTCAAGTTTGATTACATCCTCTTGATAGGAGGGAGACCAGAACTGCATACAGTATTCCAAAAGTGGCCTAACTAATGTCCTGAACAGCCGCTACATGACCTCCCAAGTCCTGTACTCAATGCTCTCAAAGGGTGACTCTTAATTTTAAAACAGTGAGCCACAGAGGGAACATATTTCAAGAACATTCAGAAACTTATTCACTTTGATCAAGTAACCTCTCACTCTTTTAGACTCCAGTGGAAACAAGCTCAATCTGTTGAACCTATCCTTCTAGTGCAACCCATTCATTTACGTATCAATCTACTAAGCCTTTTGGAACCATCTCCATCTTAAAACTAATCCACAATTCAATTACATCTTGATTGATTTAGTCTTTATGCCAGTTACATATTGTAGTTACATAATTCTTAATCCCTTCTCATAAATCACACAAGCTTACAGCAGATAAAAAGGCAAATGCCATGGTTAGAGAAATAATGACATAAAATCGTAATTGCTGGAGATACCCAGCAGGATTGGAAATATCTGTGAGAGAACCTTCAATTCCAAAGAATAGTCAGATTGGACTCCAAATGTTAACTCTGCTTCTCTCTCCACAGATGCTGCCCGACCTGCTGAGCTTCTCCAACAACTTCTGTTCATATTTCAGCTAATATGTTGGTGAGATGAGGTGCTGGAAGACTGGAGGTTGGCAAACGTGGTGCCACTGTTTAAGAAGGGTGGTAAAGACGAGCCAGGGAACTATAGACCGGTGAGCCTGACCTCGGTGGTGGGCAAGTTGTTGGAGGGAATCCTGAGGGACAGGATGTACATGTATTTGGAAAGGCAAGGACTGATTCGGGATGGTCAACATGGCCTTGTGCGTGGGAAATCGTGTCTCACAAACTTGATTGAGTTTTTGGATGAAGTAACAAAGAAGATTGATGAGGGCAGAGCAGTAGACGTGGTCAATATGGACTTCAGTAAGGTGTTCGACAAGGTTCCCCATGGGAGACTGATTAGCAAAGTTAGATCACACGGAATAAAGGGAGAACTAGCCATTTGGATACAGAACTGGCTCAAAGGTAGAAGACAGAGGGTGGTGGTGGACGGTTGTTTTTCAGACTGGAGGCCTGTGACCAGTGGATCGGTGCTGGGCCCTCTACTTTTTGTCATTTACAAAAATGATTTGGATGCGAGCATAAGAGGTACAGCTAGTAAGTTTGCAGATGACACCAAAATTGGAGCTGTAGTGGACAGCGAAGAGGATTACCTCAGATTACAACAGGATCTGGACCAGATGGGCAAATGGGCTGAGAAGTGGCAGATGAGTTTAATTCCGATAAATGTGAGGTGCTGCATTTTGGGAAAGCAAATCTTAGCAGGACTTTTACACTTAATGGTAAGGTCCTCGGGAGAGTTGCTGAACAAAGAGACCTTGGAGTGCAGATTCATAGCTCCTTGAAAGTGGAATTGCAGATAGATAGGATGGTGAAGAAGGTGTTTGGTATGCTTTCCTTTATTGGTCAGAGTATTGAGTACAGGGGTTGGGAGGTCATGTGGCAGCTGTACAGGACATTGGTTACGCCACTGTTGAATATTGCATGAAGTTCTGGTCTCCTCCCTATCAGAAAGATGTGAAACTTGAAAGGGTTCAGAAAAGATTTTCAAGGATGATGCCAGGGTTGGAGGATCTGAGCTACAGGGAGAGGCTGAACTGGCTGGGGCTGTTTTCCCTAGAGTGTTGGGGGCTGATGGGTGACCTTATAGAGTATTACAAAATTATGAGGGGCATGGATAGGATAAATAGACAAAGTCTTTTCCCTGGGGTCGGGGGGGGGGACAGAACTAGAGGGCATAGGCTTGGGGTGAGAGGGGAAAGATATAAAAGAGACTTAAGGGGCAACTTTGTCACGCAGAGGGTGGTACGTGTATGGAATGAGCTGCCAAAGGATGTGGTGGAGGCTGGTACAATTGCAACATTTAAGAGGCATTTGGATGGTTATATGAATAGGAAGGGTTTGGAGGGATATGGGCCGGGTGCTAGCAGGTCGGTCTAGGTTGGGTTGGGATATCTGGTCAGCATGGACAGGTTGGACTGAAGGGTCTGTTTCCATGCTGTATATCTCTATGACTCTAAGACTCTATGTTGGTTTGGCTAAAGCTTTCCCTCTTTGTTAATTTAAAACAAAACAGTGAACCAATATCATCAACTCTTGAAATGTTCAGCCACTGAAATGGCCAACAGTACTTTTCAAGTTCAAATCCACTGAAGTGAATTTGACAGTTCAGTGAAATTTGAGAGAATTTAAAATAAGGGTTTTGTTGATGAATAAGACTATTCCAAAGATCGCTGTGACATCAGAATAAGATCAGATTAATCTTAAGAAGCTGCATCCTCTGTCAGCAGGCCAATTCCTCTCCATCACTCTCTGAAAAGGCACCTTTGTCAATAGGCTATTTCCTCTCCATCACTCTCTACAATGCCACATCTCTCAATGGAACATTTCCACTCCATCAATCTCTCCAATGCCACCACTGGCAATGGGCTATTTCATCTCCAATGGCATCTCTGTGAATTGGCCATTTGCATTGTCACTCTCTCCAATGCCACCTTTGCCTCAGCAGAGTTTGGCTACTCCACACAAAGCCAGGAAATCAGCAGCTAACCAGATTGCCAGCTAACTGTGGATTGCCTACAGCAGTGGAGCTCAGTGGCCCCTCATGATGTTCAGAAACCATTCCCTCTCAGCCACTCAAATTGGCTCCATGAATATCTCCACAGATGCATTGTATCTCGCTTTCTAAAACCTGCTGGAGAAAACTGTAAAGAGATGACACTGTCAAAATTGTTAGAAAAATAAAGACCATGACCCATCTGGTTAATTTTCCACCATCTCTTTATAAAAGGTAATGGTGTTGTGACTTAACATAACAAGCAATCTCTATCAAACAGCATACATGGAGCCAGAGATGATATGGAGAGTTTTAGCTATCAGAGGTTCAAAGGCATCTTGTTCCTCTCAAGCAAGGTGAACTCATCTCATTCCATGCTTCAATTTGTTCATATACTGGATCCTGAGGTATTATTTTCAAAAGAAAATCTGTCTAATTTGCATTAAAATACAATAGTGTGCTGGCATATTGCAACATTCCAGCACCGTTTGGCATTCACACTGGATATCAATGGGAGAATAGTTTCCACTCTCTATCCACTAGCTTCTGATTCTGGCAAGCCACATCATTTCATTCAAGAAACCATCTTACCTTAGCATCAACTGTGATAGGGAAGTTTTCGGTCATATTTTGCAAAGTCATTTTGTGGTAGAGTTGATTAGGATCAGTTCTGTCTACAGATTTGGTTGTTGCCTGTGAAATAAAATACTTTGGTTTGAATATTCTTATTAGCTTATTTCAATTTATCACATGTTATTCTCATTTTCATCATAATTGTGCAAAAATAGTACAAGTTATTCAGTGCCATGCCTGTGCCTTAGTTTGTTGCACTCTTGTCTTCAAATCAGACGTTTGCATGTTCAAGCCCCACTCCAGAAGTTGGAGAACATAATCTGATACTCCCAGTGCTAGATTGAGGACCCCATATTGGATTAGCCCAGGTTTGCTGAGGCAAAGATGGCATTGGGGAGAGTGAAAGAGTATAAATAGCTCATTGTAAGAAGTACCACTGGATAGAGTGATGCAGTGGAAATGGCCCATTGTCAGAGGCAGGATTGGACAGAATGATACAGTGGAAATGGCCCATTGTCAGAGGTGCCATTGGATAGAGTGGTGTAGTGGAAATGGCCCATTCTCAGAGGTACGATTGGATACAGTGATACAGTGGAAATGGCCCATTATCAGACGTATGATTGGATACAGTGATAAAGTGGAAATGGCCCATTGACAGAGGTGCCATTGGATAAAGTGACACAGTGGAAATAACCCGGTATCAGAGGTACGATTGGATAGAGTGATACAGTGGAAATGGCTCATTGTCAGAGATGTCATTGGATAGATTGATACAGTGGAAATGGCTCATTGTCAGAGGTGTCATTGGGTAGAGTGGTGTGGTGGAAGTGGCCCATTTTCAGAGCTGCCAAAACCAACACCACTCCCCCTCCCCACTCCACCTCCCAATCCCCGCAACCTGCATTTACCATGGCTACATTTTTGGATTCATGTAGTGATATCATGAGTTATGTCAGCAGTGGGGTTGGCACAGAAGTCGGGACTTAATATGCTTGCCTCCAAGCTAAGTTTAAAGTTAATAAAAAATCCTGGCTAAATTGCAATTTGCACTTCACTGCTCCACTGAGCAGAGTAGGAGAGGATTGGAATTGTTCTGTTCACCACATGCAGGAAAACACAAGTACTGCTTTACAATCTGGCAATCAAAGCCAGTTGTTTGTAGGATTCTGATTGTAGTTGTTCCGGAACATGCAGTCTGCTGATTTTCATAAAGCAAGCAAGTTATCTGCTAAGTTAGCCTAGCATTACTAGATAAGAAGAAAATTAAAGCATAGCTTTTGCACACTTGGAATTTGGTGTTGTTACGTAAATGTTTAACATCCTCAGGCCAAGTTCCACTATGGGCAGTTTAAAAAGGGACATTAACAACAAAAACCATTTTATTTTTCCAGCATATTTCACATAACGAAACTTCCTAAAGTGAGCAACTCATACAGAAAGAACTTTTGACAGCCAGCCAAAACAAAGGTAACTTTAGTACAGATGATAAAGAAAAGCAAATGATGCAGGCAGTGTTTACCAACAGAATTGTCAAGCTTAGGGGAGGAGTATGAGTCAAGAGGGAGAGGTTTTGTGCAGGAATTATGGAGTTTAGGGCCAAAGGAGATGAGGTCCTTGCCAATAATGATCCAGCGGTGAAATTTAGATATACACAGTTTACTGGCAAACTTATTTTAAACTAATTAACTGCATGGTAAAGAAATGGACAGAGCAATGTTATCTGAATTGAGTAAATGTATGCAAAGCTTAATCACTGGGGCACTGCAATGTAATTTATTCCAGTAACACAAGACTGATGATGAGGACTGTTTCAAAGAAAACAATTTAATTTTATCTCCAAAGAATCCTGATGAAAGAGCAATTAATGTACGAATACTCAGCATCAGAATGAACACAGAGGGGTATAATTTTGACAGTGAGTCAGGCACCTGTTGTACTTCTCTCCTTATTTTTATTTTCCGTGACCTTGAGCCAAATGGATGCCCACGAAATGTGGGACGAATTACAGAGCTTGCATGCGATAAGTGTGTTTAGAAAACTCCTTTTTATAGTTTGGAGCTGTGAAGAAGAAACGAAAGTGTGCAGAATACATGGATCACAAACAGCCCATTTCTCTCCTTTTGCCTTTCTATCGAAAGCAGACTTTCAGGCAGTTTTACATTTCCAAGTATCTTGGAGGCACACCAATGTTCCACACAAGCTTTGATTCTCAACACTGAAGGATTAACTTTACATAGCACACAAGCCAGTTCAGAGATAGCTGTAACATTTATCCTTCCAACCATAGTTAGTGAGATTCTATGGCTTAAAAGGGGCAGCATAAGCCAAATGCAACTCTCCTCCTCTTTAATGGCAACTTGCTTGGGTAGAGAAAGAAAAACTTGAATTTATATAGCCTTCGATAAACTCAGAACACTCCAAAGATTTTTTAAAAATCAGCTACTAAATTAAGGAGACAGTGGAGGTGCAATGGTAATAACACTGGGCAAGTAAGTCAGATGCCCAGGTTAATGCCCTGCAGACATGGGTTCAAATCCCTCCAGAGCAACAAAAAACAATTCTGAAAGAACTGCAGATGCTGGAAATCAGAAACAAAAACAGAAATTGCTGGAAAAGCTCAGCGGGTTTGGCAGCATCTGTGAAGAGAAATCAGAGTTAATATTTCGGGTCCAGTGACCCTTCCTCAAAACTAGTAACAGCTAGAAAAATGTTTCTTTTTTATGGAGAAGATAGGGTGGGCGAAGAGGGTAAGGAGTAAATGATAAGTGGAGATAGAGCTCGACGAGAGAGAAGAACAATAGGTCAGACAAAGGAACAGATGATAATCAGGCAAGGATGAATGTATAGCTATTACTGGGAACTGTTAGTGGCTAACAATGGGTTTTGTGTAATAGCAAACTATGTGGTACAAGGCCTGGTGTGTGGGGGTTGGGGTAGGACATGGAAGAAACTCAAACTGTAAAATTGTTGAACTCAATATTGAATATAGAAAGCTGTAGAGTTTCCAAGTAGAAAACGAGGTGCTGTTCTTCCAGCTTGGGCTGAGCTTCGCTGGAGCACCGCAACAAACCTGAGACCGAGATTTTCACCAGGGAATAAAGTAGTGTGTTGAAGTGACAGGCAACTGGAAGCTCATGGTCTTTTATTCAGACAGAACTTAGGTGTTCTGCGGAGCTACCTTATTGTAGAGAACATCGTAACTGATGGGAGTCACGCTGTATTATTAGATTGAAACAAATCATGGCTGGATATTACACGACCCTACTGGGTGTGTATGTGGTGTAACGGCACACAAGACAGTTGAGTGGTTTGCTTAACCCTCTCATCTAAAAAATAATTAAAGATTAACTAAAGTTGTTAGAATCCCATTTTATGCTGATAATGTACTTATTTGGCAACAATGGATAAGAGTGTACTTTGCATCTCTATTCATTATAGGGAAGTGTAGGTACAGAATTTAGGGAGGAGGACTATGAGATACAAATTACAATTGAAAGGTAGAAGGTATAAGTAGCTTTCGCAGGCTTCAAGTTCAATTCGACCCTAGGCCCTGATGAAATGAATCCAATAATCCTGTGGGAGGCAAGGAAGACGACTGCAGGGGCCCTGACATTAATTTTCTGATCTCTGGTCAGAGGAGAGGTGCCACTAATGTGGTGCCACTATTCAAAAGGGTGGTAGGAATGGATCAGGAAACTGTCAAGGAGAGTAAGCATGGCTTTGTCAGCGGGAGATCATGTTTGACAGGTTTGATTGATTTTGTCAGGGAGGTGAAAATGTGTTGCTGGAAAAGCGCAGCAGGTCAGGCAGCATCCAGGGAACAGGAGAATCGACGTTTCGGGCATAAGCCCTTCTTCAGGAATGAGGAAAGTGTGTCCAGCAGGCTAAGATAAAAGGTAGGGAGGACGGACTTGGGGGAGGGGTGTCAGAAATGTGATAGTGGAAAGAGGTCAAGGTGAGGGTGATAGGTCAGACTGGGGTGGGGGCGGAGAGGTCAGGAAGAAGATTGCAGGTTAGGAAGGCGGTGCTGAATTCGATGGATTTGACTGAGACAAGGTGGGGGAGGGGAAATGAGGAAACTGGTGAACTCGGATTTCACCAATTTCCTCATTTCCCTCCCCCCACCTTGTCTCAGTCAAATCCATCGAATTCAGCACCGCCTTCCTAACCTGCAATCTTCTTCCTGACCTCTCCGCCCCCACCCCAGTCTGACCTATCACCCTCACCATGACCTCTTTCCACCTATCACATTTCCGACGCAACCTCCCCCAAGTCCCTCCTCCCTACCTTTTATCTTAGCCTGCTGGACACACTTTCCTCATTCCTGAAGAAGGGCTTATGCCCGAAACGTCGATTCTCCTGTTCCTTGGATGCTGCCTGACCTGCTGCGCTTTTCCAGCAACACATTTTCAGCTCTGATCTCCAGCATCTGCAGACCTCACTTTCTCCCTTTGTCAGGGAGGTGACGAGTTGTGTAGATGAGGGTAGTGCAGTTAATGCAGTCTACATGGACTTCAGTAAGGCTTTTCCCATGGGTCACATGGCAGCATGGTCAAGAAGGTAAGAGCCCATGGGATCCAGAGCAGTTTGCAGGAAGCAGAGGTTGCTTTTGTGACTGGAAGCCCATGTTCAGTGGCCTATCACAGAGGTCATTGCTGGGTCCTTTGCCCTGAATATGTAAGTTAATAATCCAGACACGAATGTAGGAGATTTGGTCAGTATGTTTGCAGAAGACAGTGTTTAGTGGTGTGGCAAACATTGAGGAGGAAAGCCTTAGACTACAGGATGATGCAGATAGTTTGATCAGACTGGCAGAGTAGTGGCAAATGGAATTCAATCCAGGTACATGTGAGGTAAGGCATTTTGGGATATTTAACAAGGAAAGGGAGTACATATTAAATAGTAGGATCAATGAGGATTAGGGAAACTTGCCCTGCATATCTACACAGCCAAGAAGACAACAGGAAAAATTGGATAAGGTGCTTAATAAGGCATATGGGAGACTTACCTTTATTATTTGAGGCAAGTTGAATACAAGAACAAGGGGTTATCATGGAACTGTACATATTACTTAGGGCACAGGTGAACTATACAAGGGGTGTGACTTCATTACAGATTGTGAAGAAGAGATTCACCAGGATGTTGCCTGGGCCTGCATGTTCCACCTATGAGGACAGATTAAATAGGCTGGCACTTTTTCCTTGGAGGACAGAAAACTGCAGGGGGTTCTAACTGTGGTATGCAAAATTTGAGGGGCATAGATAAGGTAGATCAGAAGAAACTTTGCCCCTTAGTCAAAGGGTCAGTAACCAGACAGCATGGATTTCAGGTAAGGGGTTGGAAATTTAGATGTTATTTAAGGAAGATATTTTTCACCCACAGAGTGTTGGGCATCCGAACCTCACTGCCTGAAAAGGTGGAGGGGATCAGAACCATCACAGCTTTAAAATGAATACAGATGAACTCTTAAAAAATGTCATAGCATGGAAAGCTATGGCTGAAATGATGGAAAATGTGATGAGAATGGATGGGTACTTGATAATCAGAATGGGCTGAAAGACCTCCTTCCATTCTGTAAAACTCTATGACTTGTAGGTCCATAAGCTGCTTTAAAAGTTCTACATAACAAAGGCAGGAAAGTAGGTTGACACTTCATTTTGAGTGGGTGTCCTGTATTTATCGGGGTTGTGACCTCTTCCTTCTACACGGCCTGCTCAACAGAACATGACCTCCTCAACCCACTCTCTGGGCTCTAGGTTACCTTCCCCACCCTAAACTCCTGGTGCTCACCTTCTTGGGGTAGCCAGGATCTACAGTACGTCAGGGTTTTTCCTGCAGACTGAGCAGTGCCCATTATCGATCATTGATACAGCCTAGAGTGATAGAGCTGCCAACTAATCAAGTTAGTCAGCAGGTACCAAAGGCAGGACTTTTCCTACAAGTTGGCAACGCCGGCCATCCACAGCACAATCTGTCTGGTCTGTCAGTTGACTGCCCCTGGAATTGAAAACTAATCTTAGTCACAATGCTATCATAGACAGCTGAAAGAACTCACCAGGTTCACTAATCTCTTTAAGGGAAGGCTGCTATTCTTACCTGGTCTGGTCCATGTGTGACTCCAAGCCTACAGCAATGTGGTTGACTCTGAAGTGGCCCAGCAAGACACTGAGCTCAGTGATAATTAGGAATGGACAACAAATGCTAGCCTGGCCGGCAACACCCACATCCCAGGAGGCATTAAAATTAAATCACTGTTGAATTGTGTTTTCTGTGTTAAGGTAGGAAGACATATTGCACACAGCAGAATCCTCCAAGCAGATGATTGCATTTGAGTAATGTTGATTGCTGGATAATTATTAGTCAGGATGCTGGGAGGAACTCCCCAACACATCATCATTGAATCCCTACAGTGTGGAAACAGGCCCTTTGGCCCAACAAGTCCACAGCAAACCTCCGAAGAGTAACCCACCCAAACCCATTCCCCTACCCTATTGCTGTACATTTACTCCTGATTAATGCATCTATTCTTCACATCCCTGTAGGCATTTAGCATGGCTAAGTCACCTAGCCTGTACATGTTTGGATTGTGGTAGGAGACCAAAGCACCCAGAGGAAACCCAAGCAGACACAGATAGAGCATGCAAGCTCTTGACAGACAGTTGCCCGAGGCTGGAATCGAAGCCAGCATTATGAGGCAGCAATGTTAACCACTAAGCCACCATGCTGCCCATACTTCTTGAAAGTAATGCTATAGAATCCATTACATCTTTCTGAGAAGGCAGAGTATAGTCGTGAGGATTGGTGTTGGGGTATGGGGGGGCATGTGGTGGTGTTGGGAGCACAGTTTAGTATTTCATCTGAAAGACAACACTTGTAGTACTGACATTTTCATGATGGCAACCTACAACTGGAGTGCCATAGGAATCAGTGCCAGGTCCATAATTACTTATAATATTTATTAATGACACGGATGATGGAAGTGAATGCATGTTTGCAAGGTTAGTGTACAGAGCGAATACAGAAAGGTTAATTGATGGGTTAAAAATAAACTAGGCAAACAGAATGTACTATGGGAAAATTATTATAAAAAGAATAGAAGAGCTGAATATTATTTAATTGGGGAAAAAGTGCAGAAAGCTATGGAAAAGGAGGGGTGACATATTATAGTACATAAAGCACAAAATGCTAACATTATGTTCAATGGGTAATAGGGAAGGTAAATGAAATGTTGATCTTTATTTCAAAGGGAACAGAGTTCAAAACTAGGGAGGTCTTGCTAAAAATATATAATGCATAGTCAGATCACAGCTGGAATACTGTGAACAGTTTTGGTTCCTTCATCAGAGGAAAGACATACTCACATTGAAGGCAGCCCAGAGAAGGCTTACTATGTTGATCCCATGGACAGAGTGATTTTCTTATAAGGAGATGTTGAGTATGTGGGCTTGAACTCTTTGAAGTTTAGAAGAATGACAGGACACTTTAATGAAACATAGGGAGCTTGGCAGGATAGATGTAAAACGTTGTTTCCCCTTTGTGGCCCAGGCAGTAAAGCCCATACTCCATAAAATAATAAAACAAAATTCTGAGCCAAGGATCACAAAACTCAGTTTCCTCTTTCCAAGCTTGGATTTTATGACAGATAACAACACTACAACCTCAAATAACTGTCTTTTTTCAGTCAGAACACGCAGGATTTTTGTTCTGTATAGTCCAATTATTTTCAGTACCATGGAGTGAAATCAACTCACTATATCTTATCTGTATATGTGAGAAGCACATAAGGGGCAGTAAAAAGATAAAAGGACTTACATTAGCTAACTCCTTCTCGAACTCCAGAACCATATTCATATCATCTTCAATTTGGGAGCTATTTATGGTTAATCCTTTGTCCTTACGAACCAATGTAGCCACATTTCTCATAAACATCGAGTAAGCTTGACATGTCTGTAGGGAAATAAATAAATGGATACATAATAGTCTTGGAAAAAATCTAGATTCCAACCAGTTTTGTTAAAATAGCCAATAGTATAATTTTGCAGTCTTATTTTTCAGGCAAAAGGGACCCCAAGGCGAGCAGATCTCTATTTAAAGCTATGACCCTTCAGTTCTGATATCATCCTGCTATATCTTTTACACCTTCTCAATGCCTCTATATTCCTTTCATGATGTGGAAACCAGAATTGTACAGTGTGGTGCAAGCAGGATTTGACATAAGTTTTGACTAATCTTCTCTAGTTCTGAAATCTTATCTTCAGGGAATCATTTCCACCTTTTTGAAGAGGTGAAATTTGAATTCAGTAAAAAATCTGAAATTGGAAGCTAGTCTAAAGGTGTCCATTGTCCTAAAACCCCATCTAGTTCACTATTGATCTTTAGGGAAGGAAATCTGCCATCCTTACCTGGGTTTGATCACCATTTGACTCCAGAACTATAACAATATGGTTGACTCTAAATTACCTTCTGAAATTCTCTGAAGAGCCAGTTTAAAGGCAATCAGGAATGGGCAACAAATATTGAACATGACAGTGATGTTCCCATCCCACTCAAGACTTAAACAAAAGCTGTTCTGCTTTGTTTGCAATTCTTATGTCTTTATTAATCGGTGCTGATTTTAATAGGCAAATCTGTATCCCACAATCTTTTACACTTCCACACCATTTTATTTTGCAAGCCATGTGCATCTTACTCCATCTATTCTGTCAAAATGCAGCATTTATTATTGAACATATATTTACTCATTCAGCAAATGTATTAAGGTCTTGGATTTTATTGCTGCCTTCCTCAGTAATAACCAGTACCCCTTAGTTTGGTGTCATGTAAAAATGTTGATACTGTACTTCTGATTCTTGTGAGAGAAAGAAATAGAAGACCATATTGACAAGGTGAGACGAGGCCAGTAGAAGGAGCTTCATGTGGAGGTAGTTGTTGTAATAAGATCAATTAAGCTCTGATTGTATCTCATCATTCCTTGGAAATACAGAACTTGAACTTTGTTAAAAAGAGAAAAATGCAAAGCTTTTCATCTTGCATGTATCATGACTGAGATGCAAGAAACAAAACTTTGAAAAGAAATATTAATTTAAATAGCATGAGAAGAGAGTGCTGATTGGTTGGACCGTGGTTAGTATGGTGATCCAGTTGGGTCCAATAACTGTCAATAATAATTTGCTGATTAACCTCAGAACTTGGAGCTAGGCTCTTGATTGGCCAGGGCATTGCCAAGGGGAGCAATGCAGAGATTGGCAGTCTTACTGTTAATCCACTCATAGGATGTTGCTGGCTGGGCCAAGTTTTATTGCCTTCTCTACTTGCCTTTGAGAAGGTGGTAGCAAGATACCTTATTGAACTGCTCCATTCCATGCACTACAGGGAGAGCCACAATCCTGTTAGGGATGGAATTCCAGGTCCTGACCAAACAATTTATGCACAAACTCCTTTATGTGTGCCTTTTTCATTGACAATGGGTTATGAATATCGTCCAAGACTGCTTCTTTCAATTTTTTTCCCCTTCTGGTGGCAATTTGCCTTCTAAAGTCATTGTTTGCTGAATCCATATACCTTCTAAGCTGAACTTTTTTATTAAGGAGAAGCTTTAAGTGTCAGGGAATCAAGACAGGGAGATAGATTTGTGATGATCTAACTAAATTGTGAAACAAACTCCTGAGTGGAAATAGACTTTATGACTTAGTCTCTCTATTTCTGCTCGTGACTCTAAAACCACATCATTTCAGATAGTTTGAAACAAAACCTCAAACACACTCAGATTCGAATAATGTGATCCAATGGAAACAGCTAACTAGCTGCAGATGTGGCTATGGTGACATTATATACTAACTTGGTTCAGAATGTTTTACATATTGGTAAATAAAATTCACTTGTGAATATCCACTTAAGATTTACCATCATCGACGAGCTAGGGAAGCAAATGCAGCCACAGTGATCAAAAAATGTTCACAAACCTGCTTTTCATCTGACCATGTCATTAAGATTGCTTAAAGTTCATCTGCACAAGAGCTGCATATATGAGTTTTGAGGAGACAGTCCAATACTTACTGTGTCTGTTGCTCATTTGTTTTGCTGGAAAATTAGACACATCTGGAGTCCCAATTACATGTCTTACGTATTGGAAAAGACCGCACTGGGAAAGGTAGCAGCCTTGGCTAAAAGCGAACATGGAATCTTTGAAGTCATAAGATAATTTACACTCTAGGGATGATGCTGTAGAGAAAATGCAAGACCCCTTCAAAAAGAGAGACCTATGGAATTGCTCCCTGGACCTGCTTTGTTAGAATACGACACTATGCTTACCATCGTGGTTATTGCTGCCTGTCAACAATCAAAGAATGAAGGACCACTTCAAAATTGGCAAATATCTGCACTGCCTATGAACTTATGCATCCTAATTACTGAGCATTATCATCAGCAAAAACTTAGTGATAAGAGGAAACAGAGTCAAATACTAGCAGCATTATTACTAAAAGAAATTGCTTAACCTTCTCTAGGAACCATATCATTTGAAAGATTAAATAACCTCATCAGGCACTGAATCAGGTGCCTATATAGTTTCAGATAGCAAAAAGCACAGAAAAGAAAGAACATGGACCATTCCTCTGAGTACTGCAGAAGGTTGTTCGTCTCTGACTGCAAAATGATGAACATGTAATATAGACTGATGCCCTACTGTAGCGCTGCATTGCTGGAGGTGCCAAATGTTGATTTACTCTGTTTCTATCTGTCCTCTCAGGTGAATGTAAAATATGGAGAAAGTGAGCACTGCAGATGCTGGAAATCAGAGTAAAAGAGTGTGGTGCTGGAAAACCACGACCAGTCAGGCAGCATCTGAGGAACAAAAAAGAATTGATGTTGCTAGCATAAGCTTTTCATCAGGATTCTGATGAAGCGCTTATGCTTAAAACATCGATTCTTCTAGTCCTCGGATGCTGCTTGCTCGGCTGTGCTTTTCCAGCACCACACTCTTCGACACTGAATGCAAAATATCCCATGCCATGGTTTGAAGAAGAGCAGAAGGTATGTCCAACAATTATCAGCCAATCAAATCACTGAAACAGATTATTATCCACTGTTACACAGTTATTTGGGGAATGTGTTGTGTTTTAACTGACAAATTGAAAGATAGAAACTTGGAGCAGGAGTGGGCTATTTGGCCCTTCAAGCCTGGTCTATCATTCAATATAATTATGGCTGATCCTTTCCCTCAATGCCATGTTCCTGCTTTCTCCCTACATCCCTTAAAACCTTTAATATCTAAAAATGTACCAAACTCTTCTTGAATATAGTCAGCAACTTGCCCTCCACGTTGAGACTCCTGTGGTTGAGACTTCCATTGGTTCACTACTCTTTGAGTGAAGAACATTTTCCTCACCTCAGTCCTAAAAGGACCATTCCATAGCCTGGGATTGTGATCCCTGGTTCTAGACTCCTCAACTAGGGAAAACTTCCTTTGTTGCACCTAGTCTGTCCAGCTCTTATAGAATTTCATCTGTTCAGATCCCCTCATATCCTTTTAAACTCCAGTGAATATAGTCACAATCGAACCAATGTCACTTCAGGGGATTCTACTTCCTACCTCAGTAGATAATCTGATATTGCACTCTGTCCACAGTGGATATATTCTTTCTTAGATAAGGAGACCAAAATGGAATGTAATATTATTCCAGGTGTGGTCTCACCAAAGTCCTGCGTAACTGCAGCAAGACACTCCTACTCAAATCCACTGGCAATAAAACCCAAAATGCCATTTGTTCTCCTGATTACATGTTATATTTGCCTGTTTGCTTTCATTGATTAGTGTACAAGGACACCCAGATCGCCTTGTACATTCATATTTCACAAATATCACTATATGACATAATATTCTTCACAGTGAACTGTATAACTTCATATTTAACCAGAATGTATTGCATCTGTCATGTGTTTTTCCACTCACTCAACTTGTCAAAATCACCTTGAAGCCTCATTGCATTCTCCTTACAACTTACTATCTTGCCCAAACTTGGAAATGTTGTATTTGATTCCTTTATCCAGGTTATTTACATACACTGTGAATAGCTGGAGCTCAAGCACTGATTCTTGAGTACCCACTAGTCACTGACTATCTCCTGCAAAAAGACCACTTTATTCCCTCTCTGTTTCCTGTCTCAACCAATTTTCAATCCATGCCAATGTACTATCCCTAATCTCATGTCCTTTAAGTTTGGCCACTAACCTCTTATGTGGGATTTTATTAAACCTCTTTTGAAAATCCACATCCATCACACCCACTGGTTTTCCTTTACCTATTTTACGAGTTACATCCTCAAAAAAACTCCAGTGGATTTGTTCAATTCTGCGAATGCTTTATGAATGTTTTGCTGTCACATCTTTTATAATTCACTGCAACATTTTTCCATTACTGATGTTAGGCTGACTGGACTATAATTATCTTTTTTGTCTCTCCATCTTCTCCCCACCCGCCAAATAAATAATACGGTTACATTTGCAATACAGAATAACCTCAGTTATCCAAACATCAATTATCCAAATTCCAGATTGTTGGAACAATATCTCAAGGTCCTGTAAATGCTTCCTTTGTTTGTGATCAGATCAGCTATCTGAACAATCAGTTATCCGAACAAAATACTCCCTGCCCAACTTGGTTTGGATAATTGAGGCTGTTCTGTAGTGGTGTTTATCCACCTGTACCACAACAGTGATTTCAGTTGCAACAATACACCAGTGTTTGGAAAATGCTTTAGGATATTCTGTGGTTTGTGATAAGTGCTGTATAAATGCAAAATATTTTTCTATTGCCCTCTTAAGATTTCCAACAGTGCGACAGTATCAATGACTCCTACGTGATTGAAGTATAAGCACAACTGATCTATGCTCAGGCATCCCTGACAAAGCATGCGGCAAGTTTCACGATAACAAGGCAAATGGTCAACCTGTCCATTTCTCTAGTGGGTTTGGTTGCCTGCACATCTTTGACTAGTGTCATGGAACCAAGATGAAACAACTGAACAGGTGCACTTGGGTCAAGCCCAGATGAGAAGTGTCACTTCTTATCGTGTGGAGGTATCTTCATAGATGAAGAAAGAAAAGCTGCTGAGATCATATAAACTACGACCCAACTTACCATGATGTCACCTTTTCCCTTCACTATCCATCAGGGTACAGTTGTTTCAAGAGAAATTTTGAACTTGGAAAAAAGAAATCTGCAAATGAAAGTGCTTTTGCTGTGTGGTTTTACACTCACATCCATCAGTTTGGGTTCAAGATAGACTGGTTCAGGAGAAGGAAAGGTCAAGAGCTGTCTTCACGCTCAGGCTTCCTTATAACATGAATAATTACAGGTTAAAACTAAATTCTTCAATACATGATATTCCAGGCTCTAATCTTACTGCTACATTACTGAAAGCCTACCCCAAAAACTCTACCACTTAATGCTAATTGGTCTATCTCATATGCTTCTCTGCAATTTCTTTTACCTTTTTCAATTCTGCCCACACTGTGCTATTTATGCCGAGTGAGGAGCAGTTCTATGACATAACTGCAAGGTTTATCCGTGGCTATGAAGTCTTTACTCAACAAAAGTATTTCTTTTCTCCCCAATAGAAAAGAAAATTATGCTTGGTTTTTAATTAGTGGTCAAAGGCAGGGGTCTCTTTTCAGGCAATGTCAGATTTGACTTTCTGAACTATTTTCCAATACCACTAACTTTATTTAGGGAACAGTTTGGCTCAGTTGGGCGTACCCGCTGCTCTAAGTCAGAACTTAGAAGAAGAATGAAGAGCTAAGGCCAGAATTTTCACTAACAGGTTGAAAGAACAGAGTCAGGACAATTCACAGCTCAGCAAACATGATCTGGTAAAAAGTGCCCCAGAAGTTGGGGTTTTCATTTGGGGCTGGTAGGGGTGAAGGGGCTATGGTTTAGTGGAAGGGGAGTTGATCCAGGTTATTCAGAAACTGTGGAAGTTGGACTGCAAATAGTGCAGTAGCTTCTGTTTGAGGTGGTGGACTGGGTGGAAGGCCTGCCTTGGTGCACCTGGCCATGTATATAGCAAAAAAGTCAAAACTGTAAATAAAAACTCAGCCCTCCCATCTCCTCATTCGTTCTTCATGCTGCCTGTGCTCCATTTATGCCAAGCACTGTCACCTTTTTCTCTCCACTCAGCTCGCTTGGCCCCTCTACCTGATGCCTGTGTACCCATCCACGTAGCAACTCAAACTTTCACGTCAACCTACACACCTGTAACCAGTAACCAGTAACCATGGCCCTTATGCTAATTTATTAGCAACTCAGACAATATTAACAGGTTAACAACTGCATCCTTTAGTCCGAGTTTTTCCAGCACCACATTTTTCAACTCTGCCAACTCACCCTGTATCTAGCACTGGTAAGATTTAGGACACACGATGAGACAACTTCTTAATTGTCCTTTAACAATGCATTGTTTCATAACAGACCCTCCATTTATAAAAACTCATTTGTTAAATATAACTGCATTTAAATTCTTTTAAAAACAAACATCTTGAGCTGCCAAATTACAAAATGACGAGCATCGTGATTTTCAAAAGCCTGTGTGATGTTAGGCATCCAGGCCATATGTTCAAAGGAGCAGCAGATCATGTTAAACAGCATATCACTTTGGCTGTTTGCAACAAGTCAGGTACTGACTATACTCAGCCAGCTAGCACTTGCAAAACTTGCAACACCATGTCCAATATTTGATGTGATTTTGCAATGGTCCACCATCTGCTACATTATGCTGAGTGCATGAAGAATTATGCTGAGAATCAACTTACAGTTGTCAACTAGGATCACAGGGAGAAAGTGAGGACTGCAAATGCTGGAGTACCAGAGTTGAAAAATGTGGTGCTGGAAAAACACAGCAGGCCAGGCAGCATCCGAGGAACAGGAGATTCCTGAAGAAGGGCTTATGCCTGAAACGTCGATTCTCCTGCTCCTCAGATGCTGCCTGGCTGCTGTGTTTTTCCAGCACCACATTTTTCAACTCAACTCGGATCACTGTATCACTTACACATACTGGAAGTTACATATATTAATAAATAGGCTCCTTTGTAGACAGAAAGAACATGTACACACACTGTGCCTGTATACATGTAACAAAATAGGTGACAACCATTTTCCAATTCATTTGTCATGGAATCAGAACCATCAGAGTCATTCTGCCTTCTACAGAATTTAAACAAGGTTTGTGAATTAGCTGTCAGTCACCGCTAACTGATGCATTCTCCATGGCAATGCTTCTGCCAGTCAGAATACACTTGCCAACTAATGAGCACTTCCCCTCAATTGTTAAATCCCTTCACAATATCTTTTCTTACAAAATTGTTCTGATGACTGCAAGACAAAAAGCTTCAATAGAACTTTTTTTCAGCAATACTCACGCTCCGTACTACCGAATGACAATCGTACTGAATGGTGGAGCAGACCTGAGGTACCATACGTCCTAATCTTGTTCTTATTTCTTGTATTATTACGCATAGGTTACGTACACCCCAATTTGCTTTAACCTTGGGTCAAGAAGTCCCATCTGTGTTCATGGTGGTTAGCACTGCTGCCTCACAGCGCCAGACCCCCGGGTTCAATTCCCGCCTTAGGCGACTGACTGTGTGGTGTTTGCACATTCTCCCCGTGTCTGTGTGAGTTTTCTCCGGGTGCTCCGGTTTCCTCCCACAGTCCAAAAATGTGCAGGTCAGGTGAATTGGCCATGCTAAATTGCCTGTAGTGTTAGGTAGGGGGTAAATGTAGGGGTATGGGTGGGTTGCACTTCGGCGGGTCAGCATGGACTTGTTGGGCCAAAGGGCCTACTTCCACACTGTACGTAATCTAATCTAAGGATTTCACTTTCCTAGCCATCTCATTTTCAACTTGTGGACACTCATAATATGAACTCTGCCACAGTGAAACAACTGTCTTAATTGCCTTGGTAGCTTCAATACCAAGGATGAACTTGTTCACAGGTATAGCTGGAAAGTGCAGCTATGTAACCCATTATCAGCTTTTATTGGGATCAAAGGTGACCATCATTTAAAGGCCTGAAGCACCCAGAGGAAAGTCACATTGACATGTGGAGAATGTGCGCACTCCACACAGAAAGTACTATTCAGTCTTCAGGACCATTGCCAGGATGTTATCTGGACCATAGCATTTGAGTACCCAGTGTCTCCAGACATTTCTTGACATCATGTGAAGCAAGTCAAATTAGCTGAAGACTGGGATTGCTGGAGAGGCTGAGATCTCCTCGGCACGCTGGTTGAAGGTGGACAAATACATCAGCCTTGTCTTTTAAACTTTTGAGCGGCGTCTTCTATTGCTGAGGATGGGGATATTTGTGGAGCATGAACATCGGCACTAAGCATTTTTACTGAATAGGATGTGATGGAAATTCCATGCAACTCTTTCTAGATCCCCAAATGAAGAGGCCCACTTTTCGGAGAGAGGGAACGACTGTTGCTCCCTATGGAAAGTTACTGAATTGAATCAGCATCTTTGAGACACATAGGGAGTGGGGAGTTAGATATTGGACATATGTGCGTGAGAAGTTAAAATAATTTCAACAAACATACAAAATTGGAGCAGGAGTAGCCTATTCTATGTCCATAAGGTTACAATTTGCAAATGATTAAGAAGTTATGAAAAAGAGTCATGCTAGACTCGAATTGTTAACTCTGTTTCTCTCTCCAAAGGATGCTGCCAGACCTGCTGAATTTCTCTACAATTTTCTGTATTTGCTTTAGAAAATTATGTAATCTGGCTGAAATTGTTGGCCATTTATATTTTAATATAGTCACTCTTTGCTTTTGATGGCCTGAGGTTACATACTGAATTTACTGTGGTATTATTAAGTTAAATGCTTTCCCAGTAATAAAACCCATATCAATGTGTAATACCAGCCACATTCACAATCTAATGCCTTGCTGAGTTTAAAGCCCAAACATCCTAACATCTGCAAAAAGAGAACAAATGATCTCCTGTAATTGCATTCATTAAAATGGATTCACAGGCTTGTGATCAACAAAGACTGTCAACTTAGTTTCAAGGAATAAAGATCCATATGGTAAGTCTGTGCCTTTTTATAAAAATCAAAGTTGGTTCCAAATTTAACAGCTATAGCTTGGAGCAGAAGTTGGCTTGATGAGAATAAACATTGAAAATGTTGGCCAGAGTTTTACAGTAATTGCCCACCCCACCCAGCAAAGAGTGGAAGAGGAGGTAGATTAGTTAAGAGATAAAGGTGGGGGTGCCATAACATTAATGCTATCCCCATTGCCTACTCACCATTTCCTGTCCCCACAGTGATATTAACAGCAGGGATCTCTCACTTCTGGGCCAACTGAGACCCAGAAGCAGCTAAGTAATAGGACATCCTCCACCACCACTGGATTTTACCTACAGCAAGGAAGCTGAATCCTGGTACACTGGAGGCTGAGCAAAGGGTGTTGCTTCCTTTTCATCACAAGCTCTCCACCACCACACCCTGCATTCTCCTTTCATCCCAGCCCACTGGATAGAGTGGGAACATAAACTAGGAGCACAGTGAGGCATTTGGCTCCACGAGCCTGCACTGCCATTCAATCAGATCACTGTCGATCTGTTCATGTCATGAATGTTCCATTCCCAACTAACCCTTGATTTCCCTGCCCAACAAGAATGTATCCACCCCCACTTCAAGAAAAATTAATGATTGCTCCACCCACTCCCCCCTGCCCCCCTTCCTCTGCCTTCAAAGGGAGAAATCTACAAAGTTGCAAAACCCCCTGGGAAAATTATTTTCCTCACCTTTGTCCTAAAACTTAGACTATATCTTTTAAATCATGTCCCTTAGCTCTGGTCTTAACCACAGAAGGAAGCATCCATTCTAGATCCCAATTGTCAACATCTTCTACGATCTTACGTTCTTCAATCAATTCACCCCTCACTCTTCTAAACAATCCCAGTCTGTCCAATCCTTGCTCATAAGACATTCTGCTCATTCATGGTATCAATCTGGTAAACAACATCCAAATCCATGTACTTATATACTTCCTGAGAGGAGACCAAACCTGCAAACAGTGCACCAGATATTTTCTCACCAAATGCCTTGTATAACTGAAGCTTAACATTCTACTTTTATGTACAATTCAGTTGTAATAAAGGGTTGAATTCCAGCAGCCTTCTTGATAATTTGCTGCACTTGCATGCCAGCTTTTAGTGACTCAAGCACTACAATACCTTTCCACTTTACAATTCTGCAGTCATTGTTCATTTTGGCAAGAACAATCTCACATTTTTGCACACTACACTCCAACTGCCAACCTATTGCTGTCTGCAGCCTCCAGATAGAGTCATAGAGATGTACAGCACAAAAACAGACCCTTCAGTCCAACCCGTCCATGCCGACCAGATATCATAACCCAATCCAGTCCCACCTGTTGGCTCCTGGCCTATATCCATCCAAACCCTTCCTATTCATATACCCATCCAAATGCCTCTTAAATGTTGCAATTGTACCAGCCTCCACCACTTCCTCTGGCAGCTCATTCCATACTCGTACCACCCTCTGTGAAAAAGTTGCTCCTTAGGTCCCTTTTATACCTTTCCCCTCTCACCTTAAACCTATGCCCTCTAGTTCTCAACTCCCTGAACCCAGGGAAAATACTTTGCCTATTTACCCTATCCATGTCCGTCAATTTTGTAAACCTCTATAAGGTCATCCCTCAGCCTCCCAAGCTCCAGGGAAAAAAACCCAGCCTGTTCAGCCTCTCCCTATAGCTCAAATCCTCCAACCTTGGCAACATCCTTTTCAATCTTTTCTGAACCCTTTCAAGTTTCATAACATTTTTCCGATAGGAAGGAGACCAGAATTGCATACAATATTCCAACAGTGGCGTAACCAATGTCCTGTACAGCTGCCACATGACCTCCCAACTCTTGTACTCAATACTCTGACCAATAAAGGAAAGCATACCAAACACCTTCTTCACCATCCTATCTATCTGCAATTCCACTTTCAAGGAGCTATGAATCTGCACTCCAAAGGTCTCTTTGTTCAGCAACTCTCCCGAGGACCTTACCATTAACTGTAAAAGTCCTGCTAAGATTTGCTTTCCCAAAATGCAGCACCTCACATTTATCTGAATTAAACTCCATCTGCCACTTCTCAGCCCATTGGCCCATCTGGTCCAGATCCTGTTGTAATCTGAGGTAACCCTCTTCACTGTCCACTACAGCTCAAATTTTGGTGTCATCTGCAAACTTACTAACTGTACCTCTTAAGCTCACATCCAAATCATTTATGTAAATGACAAAAAGCCGAGGACCCAGCATCGATCCTTGTGGAACTCCATTGGTCACAGGCCTCCAGTCTGAAAAACAACCCTCCACCACCACCACCACCCTCTGTCTTCTACCTTTGAGCCAGTTCTGTATCCAAATGGCTAGTTCTCCCTGCATTCCATGAGATCTAACCTTGCTAATCAGTCTCCCATGGGGAACCTTGTTGAACGTCTTACTGATGTCCATATAGATCACATTTACTGCTCTGCCCGCATCAATCCTCTTTGTTACTTCTTCAAAAAACTCAATCAAGTTTGTGAGGCATGATTTCCCACGCACAAAGCCATGTTGACTATCCCTAATCAGTCCTTGCCTTTCCAAATACATGTACATCCTGTCCCTCAGGATTCCCTCCAACAACTTGCCCACCACCGAGGTCAGTGTCACTGGTCTATAGTTCCCTGGCTTGTCCATACCACCCTTCTTCAACAGTGGCACCATGTTTGCCAACCTCCAGTCTTCTGGCACCTCACCTGTGACTATTGATGATACAAATATCTCAGCAAGAGGCCCAGCAATCACTTCCCTAGCTTCCCACAGAGTTCTAGGCCACACCTGATCAGGTCCTGGGGATTTATCCACCTTTATGCGTTCCAAGACATCCAGCACTTCCTCCTCTGTAATCTGGATATTTTGCAAGATGTCATCATCTATTTCCCAACAGTCTATATCTTCCATATCTTTTTCCACGGTCAATACTGATGCAAACTACTCATTTCATATCTCCCCCATTTTCTGCGACTCCACACAAAGGCAATAAGAAGAAACAGAAATAAGAGAAGCTGTTAAGGTTGACCATTGTACCTCTGGACCAGTAGGCCAGAGTTGAAGTCCCCCCTATCCCAGTCATGTGTCTGAACAGATTGGTTAAAAATATCTTAAGGTTGGCGCTTAAGGTACCTGCAATTCTAATACTGACATTCTCATCCTCAAAAGGCAATAGAAACGTTTTCTTTCAGGTAGAGGTGGATAGATTCTTCAAAAGCAAGGGATTCAAATGTTTACAGCATTAGTGGGATTGTGGAGTAAATAGATCAGTCATGATCTTATTGAAGGGCAGAGCAATTTTGAGGGATAGAACAGCCTACTCCTGCTCCTAATTTATATAAGTCCATAATCTTTCAAAAACTAAACACGGCATCAACTGTTTTATTAAGTTTTCTCAGTGAAAAATTAATCAGATAATCTTGAGAAGGTTGATGTGTCTGAAGACTTAGCCTCTATACAATTAGGTCTCAGTGTGACCAAGGTGGTGAGATATGATTTGCGATACTGGCTGTTAAGTGTGTTTGATTCTAGCTTCTTGGAATACAGAACATAAGAGGCCAGTCAGCCCACCATCTCTCTGCCCAGTCTTTCAAGATGCAAACCCATTCATTGAACTTTACTTCTCTTTTCCGCATTACACACAGTCCAATTTCTTTGTAAAATTACCTCCAACTCTGTTCCCACCACCATTTTCAGGCACTGCATTCCAAATCAAAACACCACAAAGCAAATTCCCCTCTTATCTCTCTAAATTTATCTCATTATTAATTGATCAATTATCTTAATTCTTGCCAAAGGAAACAGTTGCTTCTTATTTATTCTATCAAACATCTCCCTAACCTAATGTATGATTCATGTTATACTCTATATTCAAGATTTAAAACCACTTGAAACATAATTACAAATTACATACCTCCTTATAAGCACCAGTGCATTCAAAGTAATCCCGGGAAGGCAAGCCTAGGTGGGGTTGATCAATCTGTTAATTCACCAAAAGTTAAAATACATTTAATGTTACATCGATTGCAAATTTTTGACATCTAATCTTGACCTAGACATCAATGAAAAAGTAATATTGTTTTAACAATATGTGCTGCTGGCAATGTGTGAATTGGCCTGGTCAGGGAATTAGGAATTAAGCAATGAATCTCCAGAACCTGCTGGTAGAATTATAGATCCCTCCCCCCCTCCCACACCTCTTCTTTTAATTTCAACAACGATCCATTCAATCCTCATCTATTTTAGTTTTCCTCCTTACAGTCTGTAATGAGGACACATCATTTACAAAATCTACCCCAGCGTGACTTTTTCAATCAGGCAAAAAAAAATTTGAAATGTGCATGCTATGGATAAAAGTTATATTTTGCAAAAGAATGCATCAAAATGGCAGTTTTGCAAAAGAGAATTTTCTCAAAGTCACATACATGGATTATGTAAACATTGGAGTTCTTGTCATCTGTCCCAACAAAAAAGTCTATGATGACACGCTTTCCAAATCTGGCAGTCAATGTTGACAGGACAGTCTCAAGTGTCCAATTTTTACCTAGGAGAAAGCAAATACAAAACAGGATGACAAACTGGAAAACTTTTATTTCAAAGAATATTCCCTTGTCCAATGCAAAATGAAAAATCCTTCAGCAGGTTGTAGGAGGTTCGCAGGCCAGGACTTTACATCAGCCTGTGTGTCAACAATCAATGTTGTACCCATCTGTAACACTTTCCCCCGAGAAGATTTTAATTTTCTTTGAAAGGCACTCAAGTACTTGGCAATTTTATGACCTTAATCTGTGTATGAATTGCAAGCAGGCGTAGATCATTTCACCCCTCAAACCTGCATCACCATTCAATCATGGTTCATCGGATTACTCTACGTTCCCTCTTATCTACGATAATCTAACTTCATTTATCAAAAATCTATCCAGTTGTGCCTTAAAAATACCAAAGACTCTGCTTCCACCATCTTTTCAGGAAGAGAGTTCCACAGACACATGACCCTTTGGAAAGCTTCCCCTGATCTGTGTTAAATTGGCAAACCCGAGTATTGCAACAGTGATCCATGACTTTAACTTCATCCACAAGAGGAAATGTCTTCTCCACATCCACCTTGTCAAGACCCCTCAGGATTGCATCTATTTTAATCAAACCATTTAATCAAATCTTAGAACAGAGAAATCTGAGAGGGGATCTGATTAAATTGTAATAGATTATGAGGGGCATGGACAAGGTGGCTAGGAAACAGCTTTCTGAGGTTGGAGGTTGAATAACAAGGAATCACAACTTTAATGTGAAAGGTAGGGGGTTTAGAGGGGTTTTGAGGAAAACGTTTTCACCAGCACATTCATTCCACACAATTGCAAGGCTGTGACCATCTCCAATTAGAGACAATCTAACCACTGTCCCTTGAAATTTGATGGTGATGCCAATACCGAATCGCCCATTGTCAACGTTCTTGAGTTACAATTGATCAAAAACTCAACTGGACTCACCATATAAATAATGACTACAAGACCAGCTCAGAGCCTGGGAATACCATGACGAGTAAATCGCCTCCTGACTCCCCAAATCCTGTCTACCATCTGCAAGGCACAAGTCAGGAGTGTGACGGAATACCATCCACTTGCCTGGATGGGTGCAGCTCCAACAATACTCAAGAAACATGATACCATCCAGGGCTAAGTAGCCCACTTGATTGGCTCCACATCTACAAACATCCGCTCCCTCCACCGCTGACTCTCAGGAGCAGCTGTGTGTACTATCTACAAGATGCACTTCATCAAAACTCCTCAGACAGCACCTTCCAAACCCACAACCACCTCCACCTGGAAGGACAGGGTAGTAGGTGCAAGTGTCCCTCCAAAGCACTTACCATCCTGACTTTAGAAATATGTTGCCATTCCTTCGCTGTCACTGAGTCAAAATTCTGGAACTCACTCTCTAATGGCATTATTTGTCAACCTACAGCACATGTATTGCATCTCGCCTTCACCTTCTCAAGGGCAACTAGGAATTGGCAATAAATGATGTCCTCCCAGTGATGCCCATGTTCCACAAGTGAATTAAAAGATAAACCCAGAGGGTGCTAGGAATCTGGACTGCACTACCTGGGAGAGGCAGGAAATCAAACAGCCTTTAATTTGTGTTTGGATGAGCACGTGAAATGTCATCACATTCAAGGCAATGGGCCAAGTGCTGGAAAGTAGGAGGAGGGTGGATTTGGAGTCCTTTTTGGAAAAAACTCAGCAGGTCTGGCAGCATCTGTTGAGAGAAATCAGAGTTAATGTTTTTGGACCAATGACACTTCAGTGCTGAGTTTCTGCTTTTGTTTCTGATTTCCAGCTTCCATAATTCTTTTGGATTTTTAGAGTAGGCTTTTGTTGTACAGACTCAATGGGCTGAAGGCCCTTATCCATACTGATTGATTCTATAATTATAAGTCATCTTCTCTAAACTCCAGTGGACATAAGTTTTCACTGTCCAATCATTCTTCAAAAGGCAATGCATCCATTCCAGGTAGTTTGGTAAACCATCTCTGAACAGCTGCCAATGCACTGGCATCCTTTCCCAAACATTTGGGTGAAGAGTTGGGGGAATTTGGTTGAGGACTGGACATTAATTCTGCTATAAGTTACTAACTGGGCCATTCACAGCTATTGGTCTACATCATTAAGATCTTAACAACATGCTGTTACTTTTTATGTATCCAGATTCCCTGGTGTCTTTTCCCTGTTATTCCATTGAAAATCCTAGCTTCCAAGCACTAAGCAGCCTCCACCTATTACCTCACACTTTGCAATGGCCACCTTAGTTTCCCATTGATTTGTGTGGTCTGAAACCTTTTGAAGCCTTTCTATGCATTGGTGCAGTTCTCCACATTATTATATGGCCTTCAGTGTTAGCATTGTCTACATACTTGGATGCCACATCTTCAATTTTAGAATCCAGATTAATTATGCACACAGCAAACTATAATGATTCCATCAGAGAGCAGCAATTAATGGACTTGCAAAACTGGCATGAACACATTGTTTAATGCATGACAGTGATGGAGACACAGTGGTTCAGTGGTTAGCAATATTACCTCACAGCACCAGGGACCCAGATTCGATTCCAGCCTTAGGTGACTATGTGCAGACGTTCTCTCCATGTCCCCATGGGCTTCCTCCAGGTGGTCCAGTTTCCTCCCACAGTCCAAATATTTACAGGTTAAGTGAATTGGCTATGTTAAATTGCCCCCTCGTGTTCAGGATTGCGCAGGTGGGGTGGATTAGCCATGGTAAATGTGGGATTACGGGGATAAACTCAGGGACGGTGTCGGAATAGTTTGCTTTTCAGAGGGTTAGTGCAGGCTCAATGGGCCACATTGGCTTTTTGCGCACTGTAGGAGGAACCTGTGCTGTTCAACTTAACCAGTGGACTTTCCTTTCTTCAACTTAACAATTTGAATGAAATGCAAAAGTGCATCAAGCATTATAAAACCATGTTCTGATCTTACTGTAATTCTCGTCCCAGTTGTCTATTGCGACTGGCCAATCGAGTATACCGGTCATCATGCTAATTAGTGGTGTCCCACCTTTGCTTTCAATGGCAGCTGAAGTAAAAATAAAGTAAGGAAAGACATTAGTACACATCAAGGCGTACATGAAAATGGATAGATTATCCAATGGTACTCACTTTGATTTGTGCACGATTTATACAGCGTCTTTGCTTTCTTAATCGCTTCAGGATCTCCATTGTCTGGCTTCTCAAGGACATCTGGAATCAATGAAAAATAAATCATTAGTTTCAGCAAGACAACAGAGACATGTTTTCCTCAAGTTGCTCTGAGAACTTTTCCATCACCACTCAATGATATGAAATTGTTTCACCCAAGCTCAATGATCACAATAACAATAGGAAGAAGAGTAGTCCATTCAGCACTTCAAACCTATTTTTCCATTAATCACTTAGTGGATGGCGTGCAACAAAATCTATATAACCTCCTTTGCTCTGTCATCCCTTCCTGATACTATATGGGCAACTTTCTTTATGAGTGCCTCTTCTATTGAAGTATTTTAGGTCAGAGTTTGTCAGGAAATCAATGGAGATTCAGTGTTTTGGGCATAAACCCTTCATCAGGATTCTGAAACATCAAGCCTCCTGCTCCTCGGATGCTGCCTGGCCTGCTGTGCTTTTCCAGCACCACACTCAGCTCTGATCTCCAGCATCTGCAGTCCTTACTTTCTCTAGTTTATGACTGCCTTTTGAGTCATGCAACTGTCAATCTCCAGTGGGCAAGCAGAGTCAAACACAAGTGTGGGGTTGCAATTGTCAACTCTTGTTGGATGTATTCTTGTACATGTTAGAACACGGTCTCCAAACTGTTCTGCCACATCTCAAACTTCTATACTGCGCACCCAACTGGTCCATCATCACGATGCCCTGCCAACCCCTGTCCAATTGGGGAGTGAAGATTCTTCAATCTTATGATCTCATTTCCTGAATAATCAAACAGCTTATTTTCCTCCCTCATTTCCATTTCTTTTTGTTAACTAAAAACTTAGAAACCGAAGAAATCTTATGGTAATTAAATCAGCCACAATTATTCTCCTGAGAATGTTTTCAGTAGGTTACTGCTTAATTCCCTGTGATAGGATTATGGTTAGAATGCAGGACAATCTTGGAAAGTTGACAATGTTAGCTGGACTGCATTGCTATCATAAAGTTATAGAGTCATAGAGATGTACAGCACAGAAACAGACCCTTTGGTCTAACTCGTCCATGCCAACCAGATATCCTAAATTAATCTAGTCTCACTTGCCAGATTTGGCCCATATCCCTCTAAATCCTTCCTATTCATATACCCGTCCAGATACCTTTGAAATGTTATAATTGTACCTGAGTCCACACTTCCTCGGGCAACTCATTCCATACACACATCACCCTCTGCATAAAAAAGTTGCCTCTCAGCTCCCTTTCAAATCTTTCTCCATCAGCTTAAACCTATGCCCTCTAGTTCTGGTCTCTCCCACCCCAGGGAAAATACCTTGTCTATTTATCCTATCCATGCCCCTCATGATTTTATAAACCTCTATAAGGTTACCCATCAGCTTCCAACAGTCCAGTGAAAACAGCCCTAGTCTATTCAATTTCTCCCTATAGCTCAAATCTTCCAACCCTGGCAACATCCTTGTAAATCTTTTCTGAACCCTTTAAATTTCACAACATCCTTCCTATAGCAGGGAGACCAGAATTGCACATAGTATTGCAAAAGTGACCTAATCAAAGTCCTGTACAGTTGCAACATGATCTCCCAATGCCCATCTTCACGCTAAATATTCATTGCAGAACAATGAATCTACTTGTGCTTAACAGCAGTACAGTAAAGCCCACGATCAGTGCATTCCAGCATTAGATGCAGTTACAAGAGTACATCAGGACAGTTCAAAACTCACCTCTGCTGATATGTGGAATTTGCCAGCAGTTCCAGCTATGCAAGCTCTCCAACAGGCTATAAATTAACAGGTTACAGAGAATGACCTTCAACTTCAATTCCTCTCAGGTCAATCCATACTTTGCAACCACAGATGCAAAGTGTTACCTATCACAGATATCTTGGAAGTCACTGGTTCACAGATAATTGGTATTTCTTACATGGCAATATGTTTGGAGTTAAATTAAATTAAGTTGTTTGAAATACACAGTTTAGGCTAACGTGCTGAAGTCATTAGCCTGGTATCATCAATGGCTCATTAAATAGGTCACTCAGAATTGGTCATTGCTTCAATTCCAATACCAGAAAGCAGAACACATAATCCAGGCTGACACACTAAGTTCAAATACTGGCAGCGTGCAGAATTACTGCTGTCTGACTAATGAGACATTATACTAATTCCCTATCTGTAAAAAGCACCACAGCATTGTTTCAAAGAAGAGCAAGGGAATTATGGTTTGGATTCTGGGCTAATATTTATCCCTCAATAAGCACCCCTAAAATGATCTAATCAATACCTCATCTAATCATTACCTGTAGGATATTCTGGAGAAGAATTAACTGCTGTTTTCTTGCCTCACAACAGTGACTAACAAATTTCAAAAGTCCTTCTTTAGCTGTAAAGCAAGTATGTCAAAATACCTCAGAATTGCATTTGTCATTGCATTCCACAGGTCGCTAATCTGTTGAAACTCATTGGCTATAATTATATATAAAGAAAAGTCACTTGGCAAAAGGATAAGGCTTTTTCTTTAGCCAGAAGAAAGCCAAGTAGATGATCCATCTTGGCAGCCTTCAGACGTTCACAGCATTACAGAAACCAGTCTTCAGCCAATTTAATGTATTCCATGGCATATCGAGAAACAGCTGACGGCACTGGACACTGCAAAGGCTAAGGGCCCTAACAATATTTTGTCAATATAATCAAAGCTTATACTCCAGAACTGGCTGACAATAGTCAAGCAATTCCAGAACAGCTACAAAACTGCCATCTGCCCAGAAATACAAAAAGTTTACTCTCAGTGATAGAAGGTGCCATTGACAATGCTGTCAAGTAGGATTATCTCAACAATAACCTGCTCAGTGATCATCAGTTCAGTTCCGCTAGAGTCTCTCAGCTCGTGACCTCATTAAAGCCTTCGCCAACATGGACGAAAGAGTGAAACGCAATAGGAGAAATGACTGCCCTTGACATCAAAGGACTGTTGAATGACCATAGAATCAGGGAGCTCTAGCAAATCTGAAGTCAATGGAAATCGGGGGAAATCTTTCTGTTAGTTGAAGTTATACCTCAGATAAAGAATTGGGTGTGATCATTGGAGTATCTCAGCTCCAGGACATCACTGCAAGTTTTCCTCATAGTGTCGTAGGCCCAATTACCTCAGCTGCTTTGTCAATGACTATCTTTCCACCATAAGGTCAGAGGTGAGGGCATTCATTCATGATTGTACAATGTGCAGAACCATTCACATGTCCTCACATAGTGAACCTGGCTATATGCAAATGCAGCAGGGCTTGGACAACATCCAGGCTTGATCTAATATGTGGTAACTAACATCCACACCACACAAATGGCAACCAATGTCTGTTTCCAACAAAACAGAATCCAACCCTTGACATCACTGCTGCCTCACAGCGCCAGAGACCCGGGTTCAATTCCCGCCTCAGGCGACTGACTGTGTGGAGTTTGCACGTTCTCCCCGTGTCTGCGTGGGTTTCCTCCGGGTGCTCCGGTTTCCTCCCACAGTCCAAAGATGTGCAGGGTAAGGTGAATTGGCCATACTAAATTGCCCGTAGTGTTAGATAAGGGGTAAATGTAGGGGTATGGGTGGGTTTCGCTTCGGCGGGTCGGTGTGGACTTGTTGGGTCGAAGGGCCTGTTTCCACACTGTAATCTAATCTAATCTAATCTAATCTAATCTAATCCAATGACATTACAACTCTGACTCCCCTATTATCAACATCCTGGGGGTTACCATTGACTAGAATCTGACAAAACCTACGTCCCGATAACATTAACCTGGACTTTGGATTACTAGACCAATGACATTGTCACCATGACAGCTCTTCCTTATAATTTATTTATTGTCCTGGACAGTTACTGAACATATTCATAAGACAGTACCAATGTATTTTTAACAAAAGGAAATCAGGCTTCATTACACAAAAACTGGAGCAAGCAAACTATATTATATTATGTCAGAATTATTTGAAATCATCATATCACAAATAGCAGAAACAAAGATTTCACCCTTGTTCCCTCACAAAACCCCAGTGAAGGGTAACTCTGTTTCCACTTTAATGTTCTTTGTTTATTTACCACAACTATATTTGTTTTGTTTTTCCAACAAATGTTTACATTTACTGTTCACTAAGTTCTGTAGTTATTGTGTCTTTGTGAGGTCTTTAAATAAACTGCTAACACATCTCAGTTATTCCTGAACATGTATTCCTTAAACTTGTGCATTCAAAAGTCTTGGTGGATGTCTCCCTCTGTGACACCTTAAACACCTCTGTTTCTGAAGCTTTCTCTTACTAACTTCTAAATTGCTGAAGTCTTTTTTGTTCTGCCCTGACTAACTTCTAACTGCATGTAAACAACTTTCCGAACAACATACAATATGGAAAACAAAGCATAATTAAAGCTATACTTCATTCTACCTATATTAGAACCCAAGTTGCTTAATAATAATAAGATAGCATAACACTTCCATTACACATGCATGAAGAAGTTTTGCTAAATATCTGGAGGATTAATTGGACAGCATAATGAAAACCATAACTTGGAAGAAAATTGTCAACTCCAATCACCCTCTCTCTTAAATAATCAATAGAGATCTAGCATCAGGGCTCAATATTGGTGTATGACTAGATTCTACTTACATTGTGCATTCTTCACTGCTGGAACTAACCACCTTGGATGCCTTCAGAAACAGAACTTGCTACCAACAATATATAGGCCAAACTTTTACAAGTAAGCAGTGTTGGTCGTAAATCCTTGCTGACTGCCAACATAATAAGAGCCTACCATTTTCCCATTTTACACTCATAATGTACAAGTCCAAATAGAATTATAGATAATTTACAATTTTATACACGGGAGTAGATATTTTAGGACTTGGCACTGTTGACACAGAATGTAGCAAATTAATGAATAAAAAATAGGGATCGCAATTTCACGCTTTTCAGCAAGAGAGCTCGGAATGAGATGAGAGTTGTAAAGAGTAGGTATGCACTGCCTGGGAGAATGGTGGAGGTGGATTCCATTGGAAGCTTCAAAGGAAAGCTGGATATATATTTGAAAGCGATGAACTTACAGGGCTAGGGAGATAGGGCTGGAGAGTGGCACTACCTGGGTAGCTCTTTTGGGAGCTGGTAAAGACATGATGGGGTTGAATAGTCTCCTACTGTACTGTAAAATTCCATGATTCTATGTGAATTGTCTTAAAATGGGAGCACTAGGCTTACAATTTCTGTGTGCCATAAAATGGCCGCGCTAATCATTTACTTAAAATCAACACACAAACCTTCTCACTTGTGCAAATTTGGCAAGCTGAATACTGGGTGCTGAAGATGATCTTCTGAATTAATGGTATGCTTACCTGCACTCCTCACCAGGAGCAGACCTTTACTGGAAAAGCCAGCAATGTTTCAACAGCTGCTTTATTAAAAAAAACCTTCAAGCTCAAGATGATCATTTCACAAATAGCACACTGCTTCAATGGTTGCAATGCCAACAAAAGCTTCACCGCAATTTGACATTTTAATCACCTGTACTTCCAAATGCCTCACAGCTACAGCCACAATTTCCATAGATTAAAAAGGCACTGAGCTATTGAGGACAGAGAAGGTTCCACAGCCTACTTGTAGTTCCCATAGCAACAAAAAAAAGTGACAATACACAGGAAAGTAAAATTGCCATCAATGCACAATTTCAAATATTGTTCTAATAGATTTGCAGCTTAATCTCGGAGCTAATTTTTATAATGTGCCCACATTGTAATTAGGTTCACATGATAAGGAGTCTTCGTGAACAATTTTGAAATGTTGGATAGAATTTCATGCACTCCTCCATGATACGTTTGGTAGCAGGGCATTTAATTAAGAGAAAAAGAAGGATGGCAGGTGAGATCCTCATAACTTCCCCATCACTGCCCTAGTATGTGTGCGTGGCAGGAAGATTTCTAAAAAATATATATTCTTTCACAGAATGTGGGCATTGCCGGCAATACCAATATTGCCTGTCCCTAATTGGTCTTGAGTAGAATGATTTACAACACAATTTCAGAGGGCAATTAAAGGATCAACACATTGTTATGAGTCTGGAGTCACATGAGGCCAGATTGGATAATTTTGGGAGATTTCCATCCCCAAAGGATATGTTTGAATGAAGTGAGTTTATATGATAACCAGTGACAGTTATTACTGCCACTGTGTCTGAGTCTATTTTTATATTCCAGATTCGTTAATTTAGTTGAAATTCAATTGGCAGCCATGAATGGCCTTTCTGCATTTAATTGAGGAGACAAACATGGGCGGTAAGTGCCTTTTATGGAGATCATCTCTTGTCACTGATATTCATATGCAGTAGGCATCACCAGGTGGGACGCCCAAAAAGCAAACATTGTTATTGTGGGTTTTGCGGGTTTGTGAAAATGGCATTTCATAGTGACTTTCACATCCTTGATCTTTTTCAAAGCACTTTATAGCCAATGAAGTACTTTCATTAACATTATCATTATTTTCATTACCATTATTGAAGGAAACTCTGCAACCAATTTGTGCATAACAAAATCCCACAGACAATAACCAAATAAGCAGTAATCTTATCCATTCTAACGATATTGCTTGAGAGATGGATAGCTACAGGACACCAGGAAGAGCTTGCCTTTGAAATTGCTTCATGAATGTTTTACACTGAGAGGGTGAATGATACCTTGGATTGCCACCTTGTCTATAAGATGCCCCTCTGACAGAGCAGCACTCCATCAACACTGTACAGGGGGCATCAACCTTTTATTTATGGTCAAATCCTTGGAGTGAAATCTGAACCCATTCCACTTACTCAGCAGTGACAATGCTACCCTTAACTGATAAATATTTAAATAATTACATTGTTTTTATTGCCTGATCTTTGACCAGGAATTTCTCAGGTGATGTGTAATGCTTGTGACCTTTGGTTATTATGACAGCATTGCTGGGGATTTTTGTGGTAGCCTCAGCAAATTCTCATCGTCAAAGATAAATTTTAGTGCAAACCTCTTACTATGGAAATCAGTTGTTGTTGCAGCATTTAAAAGACTGTATCAAGTTCTGGTGTTAATCGTTAATAACAGGAGCTCCTGACACAAGTGCAACCATTGTAAACAGTGAAGATCCTCAATTGAGCGCCATTGAAATAGTGACTAGAAATTCATTGGGCCATGAGCCCAGTATGATGGCAAAATCATTGTAAAAATAAAAGGCAGATGCCATCACTATCCTGCAAGTGATGGGTTTTGTGAATAATGGCTTTGTCCTGCAACTCGGCAGTATCAATGATAGTTTCAGTCTCACGTGTGGGCAGGGCACTGGAGAGCTGGACTCTGTCACTATGGAATAATTGTGGGTTAGATAACTGATGAAAGACAGAGAGTTGAGCTTGCTGTTGAGAGTGGAGCAGAGGGAGTAGCCCATAGTCCCATGGAAAGGTTAAGAGGTGAGTCACTCAACACACCCCACAGCCATTCAAAGGCTGTCAATCTTTTGTTTGTTGGGGATCGAAGACCCGCCCATAAGAGTTGCTAGCCAATCAAATGGCTGGAGGTGATGGCCTCTGAATTGCATGTACTCCCAAAAAAATGTTAATAGTGCCTCGACCTTTTAATTACTTCAAGGTGTCACTGGGGTTAGGTTGGTTGGGGACGTAACAACTTGGGGACCCATGTCCATCTTCCACTTTTCTGAAATCCAGGTTCAAAACTATAATATGTATACTATGGATTTTACCACAAGCCATAAATTGCTGACACAATTGGAACTGACACTTTCAAAATAGCAATGGATGGATATGAATCGGAGTATGAATCTATGCCCAAGCTCTGCCATCAGCACAACAAAAGGGTGGCATGGTGGCTCAGTTGTTAGCGCTGCGGCCTCACAGCACCAGAAACTCAGGTTCCTTGACAGATGGGAAGTAGTCTAGATGCACAAATCTCCAAGGTAGTAGAAATGGCCTCCCACAATACTGGAAATCAACTGGAAAATAATGAAGGTGCATTCTCAGAATAGGTTCTTTGAGTGAAAGCCTTTCACTTGGACAAGTAAACAGATGTCAGATCTGAGTGCTTACAGTATCTTTTGAATATTTTTTATTCGGTTCAATTAAATCTCAACTATTCTTTTCTCCTTGCTTTCACTAACCTGTTTTCACTGACCATCTTTATGCATCTTTGGTTAGACTACAAATCCAGTTCTGGTCACCACATTTCAAGATGGACTTTAAGATGTTGCAATTGAGATTGACCAAATTGGTACCACTGGTGAGGTATTTTGACTGCAAGGTCAGGTTAGACACATTTGAGAAATTCTCCTTGAGCCAAAAGAGATTGAGGGGGTTTTAAAGCAGCGGTCAAAATAATGCTTCAGCCCAAATCAACAGGTGGTTTGACAATAAAAGTCTGCTGAGACAGATTGAAGATGTGGTGCACGGAACTCCATGGAGTCATCACAGAGAAGCAAGAAGCCTTGACCAATGATCCAAGGTAGTGCAAGGAAAAAGCTATGTGTTTCAGAGATTTGGAGAAGAAAAAGGCAAAGTGGAAAAAAGAAAATGGAAAGTCTGCAATACAATGGAAGGCAGCAACCATTAAATGACAAAAAAATAGGGTGGATGGCAAAAGTAACCAGTAAAGAAGTAAAAAAAAGTGTCAAATGGAAGTATAAATGGTAAGAGTAGACACCTCACCAGCAGATGCTGTCTGAAATAAAATCTTTCAGTTGAGCTGGAAGTTCATGGACCTGAACAGTTAACTCTGTGTCTTTCTCTCCACAGATGTTGAATGATCAACTGCTTCTAGCCTTTTCAGTTTTTAAGATTGGTAAGAAATTGACCTTCATCCTGTATAACAAAATTCATTACTTTGAATGATCGCTCTTCCATTTATGTTTTAATATCATTTGGCTGCAAAGAACCACCATCATGCTTCACTGCCTTGTCAGCACTCACTGTCTGAACTGATTAACAGTCATCAAGAGTGGGAATCATTGACAAACTGTCCCCATCTGAGGGTTACTTGGATCCATATTAGTGACCTGCTACTGTTTTGGCAGCTAACTCAGCGAGCTTAGGGTTCAAGTTTGAGACCTTCCAACAGGGCCTGCCTCTGGAGTTATGCCAGCAGACTTAAAGACCACAAATGTACATCTTTATTCAATAAAAAATGGAGACAGAGAACACAAAACTATCGGTCAGTTAACCTATCACCTGTCACTGGAAAATGGTAGAATCCATAATTGAGGAAATTGTAATGGGATATATAGAAAAACCATAAACACAATTTGAGTCAATATGGGTTTATAAAAGGGTGTTTGGCAATTTTACCAGAGTGCTTTGAAGATGTAACAGGCAAGACAGATAAAAGTAAACAGTAACAGAATGTTAAAAATCACAGAACACCAGGTTATAGTCCAACAGGTTTAATTGGAAGTATACTAGCTTTCGGAGCGACGCTCCTTCATCAGGTGATTGTGGAGGGATCGATTGTAACACAGAATTTATAGCAAAAATTTGCAGTGTGCTGTAACTGAAATTATACATTGAAGAATTGATTGTCTGTTAAGCCTTTCATCTGTTAGAATACAGTGATAGTTTCACTTCTTTCATGTGTAAATCACAAAACCCTTTTTTTTAAAGTTGCATTCTCGGGTTAGCTGTTAACAATGGTGATAGCTAGACAATGTGTTGAAGGTGTTAGCCCCCTGTGTTCTCTGTCTATGACCTGATGTTTAGATTTATTCCAATCTAAAAAGTGAAATAACAGTTTTACATAAATTCATGCAGTTTTTGAGCTCAGAGTTCGACATGAATCTATGTGGTTTTTGAGCAAAGTGCAATGTAACTCTGAAAGTACCAAAAAAATTCACCACACACAATATATATGTGTGCATGTGGGTCTTTGTCTGTCTGTGTGTGTGTCTGTCTGGGGTGGGGGTTGTGAATGTGAGAAAGTGTGTGTGTAGTGAGTGCAGAGTGTCTTAGGTCTGTGAGGGGGTGCATGTGTGGGAGTCTGTGTGTCTATAAGGGTGTGTGTGGGTGTCTGTGTGCGCGTCTGTGTGTATCTGTGTCCGTGTGCATGTGAGAGTGTGTGTGTGTGTGTGTAGGAATATCTGTGTGTGTGTGTAATGCAATGGTGATCACCTGTAATGTGACATGAACCCAAGGTCCCGGTTGAGGCCCTCCCTATGGGTACCGAACTTAGCTATCAGCCTCTGCTCAGCCACTTTCCTCTGTTGCCTGTCCCGAAGTCCACCTTGGAGGATGGTCACCCAAAGGTCCGAGGCTGAATGTCCTGGACCACTGAAGTGTTCCCCAACTGGGAGGGAACCCTCCTGTCTGTTGATTGTTGTGCGGTGCCCATTCATCCGTTGTCGTAGCCTTTGCTCAGTTTCCCCAATGTACCATGCCTCTGGGCATCCCTGCCTGCAATGTATAAGATAGACAATGTTGGCTGAGTCGCATGAGTACCTGCCATGTACACGGTGGGAGGTGTTCCCACGCGTAATAGTGATATCTATGTCCACAATCTGCCACGTTTTGCAGCGTCCACCATGACAGGGTTGTATTGAGTTGTCCTGAGAGCCGGGCAGTTTGCTACGAACAACGATCTGTTTGAGGTTTGGCGGTTGTTTAAAGGCAAGTAGTGGAGGTGTGGGGAAGGTCTTGGTGAGGTGCTCATCTCCATTGATAATGTGTTGCAGGTCACGAAGAACATGGCGTAATTTTTCAGCCCCTGGGAAGTACTGAACAATGAAAGGTACCCTGTCAATTGCAGCCCGTGTCTGTCTCCTGAGGAGGTCATTACGGTTCCTTGCTGTGGCACGTCGGAACTGGCGGTCGATGAGTTGAACATTGTACCCTGTTCTTGTGAGGGCATCCTTGAGTACTTCTAGGTGTCCATCACGTTCCTCCTCATCTGAGCAGATCTGGTGTATGTGTAGGGCTTGTCCATAGGGAATGGCTGTTTTAATATGTTTTGGGTTGAAGCTGGAGAAGTGTAGCATTGTGAGGTTGTCAGTGGGTTTGCGGTAGAGTGTGGTGCTGAGGTGTCCATCCTTGATGGAGAGGCACGTGTCCAAGAATGAGACAGAGAGTTGAGAGTAGTCCATGGTGAGTTTGATGGTGGGATGAAAATTGTTGATGTCACTGTGTAGTTTTATCAGTGACTTCTCGCCATGGCTCCAGAGGAAGAAAATGTCATCAATGTACCTGGTGTACAATGTCGGTTGGAGATCCTTCCAGAGGAAGAAAATGTCATCAATATACCTGGTGTACAATGTCGTTTGGAGATCCGAATCTCCGAATCAGTAACAGAATGTATTTTGATTTCCAAAAGTAATTTAATAAAGCCACACAGAAAGGTTACTACACAAGATAAGAACTCATCGTGTCTGGGGCATGGATGAGTATGGATTTGAGAATTGACTAACTAACAGGAAATGGGATAAATGGGGAATTTTTGCATGACAAACTGCAACTGGTGGAATGACACAGGAATCTATAGCAGCGTTTCAACAGTTTGCAATCTATCTTAATGACAGTGTTTTGTCCATCTGTTTTGTCTAATCTGATCCATCAGAACCCTGAGTTAAACCTGACTTAATAGATCATAGGTTTTACTTTTGCAGTTTGGTTATCATAGTGTTCTGTCATTGAATATGTTCACAAGAGGCAGCCATTAGCAAAATAACACATGTTTATTACACAAAAGAAAACAAAGCTTTATGAATGTAACAATTTAGAAAGACCTTAACATAAACAACAAAAATGATTCACACTTGCCCCAGCAAACGCCTTTACAGTTACTCAATCGCAGCAAAGTGACACTTCTTTTTAATTCTTTTAGATGTTTTACTCAACTTCTAAGTAAGGTAGTCTTGACACTTTTTTTTTAGCTTTGACAGCCTTGAGGCTTTTACAAATGTTCACAAGCTGGAGACCTATATAATGTGAACTCTCACAGTCTGGAGATTTTGATTAATAAAAAAAAAGCTGTCCTTCCGCACGGATGAATTCTCTTATTTTGATCACAATGTACTGCTAACTTCTGACCATTTATTTCTATATAAATCATAAAACCTCAACTTTGTAAATATGCAGCAAATTATTTTTTCAATAGCTAATTAAGCTACTTAAATCAGAAGCTTTCTGAAAAATGATTTTTTTTATAGTCACTGATCAAAAATGACTTTCTGTCCTTTGTTAAATAAATCCAATCATCTTTATAGAACGGAAAATGAAGATCTAATTTTCCTTCATTTTCAACCCAAGTTCCCAAATAATGACAATTACTACCAACCTGCATCATACTTGGATGAGGTGACCTGGTTTATTGGAGCCAGGTTTGCTGATGGTACAAAGTTAGGGAAGAATGCAAGTTTGGAGAACCTCACAAATACTCTCCAAAGGAATATAGCATGGTTCAATGACTGAGTGAAAATTTGGCAAATGGAGCAATATGTGGAATATGTGATGGAGAACATTTTGGTGGTAAATATAGAAAAGCCAAATATTATTTAACTGGAAAGAGACTTTGGAATACTGTGCTACAGAGGGATCTGCAAATTTTCATGCATGAATCACAAAAGTATTAACTTACTACTACAGCAAATAATTAGGAAGGCAAATGGAAATTGCACGTTATAGAAGGGGTATAATATAAAAGCTTGCTACAATTGTTTCAGGCTTTGCTAAAATCAATAATACTGCATGCTGCTTTTCAACGGAAGGAGAGGTATATTTGCAATGAAGGTGGCTCAGAGAAGGTAAACTAAGTTGATTCCTGGGATGAAAGGATTGCCTTATGAGAAAAGGTTGAGCAGATTGGCCATACAATTGGAGGTTTTAAAACTGTGATTGAAACTTCTAAGATTCCAAGAAGGCTTTATAAGGTATGCATGGAGAAGATGCTTCCCCCATTGTAGAATCTAGAACTCGGAGATACAGTTTCAAACCAAGCTGTCTTCTATTTAAGTCAGAGATGACAAGAATTTTTTTTCTGAGTTGTGTTAACCTTTGGAATTCCTTTCCCTGGAATGAAGTGGAGTCTCGATCAATGAATATATTCAAGGTTGAGTTAGACAGGTTTGTGATCAACAAAAGAGCTCAAAGGTCATGGGCGATAGGCAGGAAAGACTACAGTCTGATTAACCGCAGTCTTACAGAATTGTTGAAGGTTCAACTGGTATACTCCTGTTCCTATTTCTTATGTTCTTCTTTCTGTCTCTGCATAGTTCCTGTACTGACCCTTGAGTTATTAAAGATTTCTGTTGTACTTGAAAAGTTCGGAACTGATTTGAAACAAAGCTATTTACAGGGCTACAAGAAAAAGAAACAATTTGGATTATAGGAGAACTTTACCAAAGATCTGATGCAGGCATAGCAGGCAGAACAGCTCTGTTCTGTGCCAGAAAATTCTATAACTTTGCATGAATAAAATATTATCTTTAAGTAATTCACAACAAAATGGAAGCCCTAAATCTTCCTTTAATGATAACATGACTGGTTTACTTAAGTGGGCAGATACTTGATTCCAATAACTAAAATTAAATTTTCTTCAAAGGCAATCATACCAGCTAATTATTTCTACTGACCAGTTCTCAACTCAAGCATTCCAAAACAGCTTGTAAGTGATGCTAAAAATAATACAGTTGGATTACAGAACTTGCCTCTTCATTGCATTTTATGGTTTCAGGTTTTTACAACAACCAATGACAGTTACATAGTCAATGTTATTGCGATTAGCTTTAATTTCTAGATTTTATTAATTGAATTGAGATCCACCAGCCATGAACCTGGGCCTCTGGATTACTGGCCCGCTGGCATTAACCCTCTGCTACCGTTCCTCTTTCTCTATCCCAGACAGCTATGGAGAGTCAGACATTGAGCATATCTGAGACAGTGATTGATAGATTTTTCAGTAATAAGAGAATTAAGGGCCCATTTCTGATCTAACTCATATGATTCAATGTTCATATAAGGAATATGAGGAGAAAAGTTTTTATTAATTAAGAAGCCAATTTAAAAATACTTGGTCCCTTATTTGGAAACGTTTAGCAACTCCACACAATTATTTGACTCTAAGTAAGTCACTGGGTAACATGCACATTAAGATCAACAGCAAGAACAGGGATCATTTTCTTTTCCTGTCTGCTCTTGTCTTCATTACGTTATCTAAATATCACAATAATTTAATTCAAAAAAGAGCATCGAAAGCCTATTAGTTTGTACTTTGCTTTCCTGACCTGGAACCAAAGATTTACTGATTTTCAATTTACAATTATGTCCCAACAAGGGACATAATAGATTTTAAGCAATGTATTCTTT